>NC_056749.1:26803092-26948092 GCF_019279795.1 Protopterus annectens
GGAAACAACCACTTGAGCCCCAGGCTGCAAGTTCCTAGATTCCGAGTAGCTGGTGCTCAGGCAGCTGTAAGGGTCCCAGTGGCACCAATAAGTTAATGAACAGGGACCCACATGTTACAGCTCCCTTTTTCAGAAGCAAAAAAATGTGAGGTAACGTTTTGTGCTTTTGATAATATGAGTACGTTTTGCATCTTTTATTTCATTTATTTATTTGTTTGTTTGTTTGTTTATTTATTTCATTTGTTTACCGGGAAAGTCCACTGAGCCTGAGATGAGCCTATTTTCAGTGGAGGCCCGGGGAGAAAAGCTCCACATTTAATTACATACAGAAAATGATTACACAACAATACAAAGTGCATAATGCAGTAGAAGCACATTAAAATAAAATAATGATGACATAAAATAACATCGGTAATGACATTGTATAAATTTGAAACAACAGTAAATGATCATCTACTATCATGATATGTAGGTTGTTATGAAAGGTTTAAATGTATAAGTAAGGAGATGGAAGGCTTAGGATAGGGATAGCACAGGTTAGAGTTACAGCAAAGTGAAATTGGTAAGATTGAGAAATGGAGAAGATCGGCTAGTTATGGAGTGAAGTGGAGTAAGGAAGTATAGGATTCAGAGAGGGGTCAGGTTTTGAGGTTGTCAGTAGGGGTGCAGGTGCATAGCCAATGTGAGGAGAGATGGAGTTTAAGTGATTTTTTTAAATGCAATGGGATTAGGGATGCCCTGAATGAAGGAGAAAGATTATTCCATAGCTTGGAGATGGTAAATGAATACAGCATTTGGCCGGCAGAGAACTTTGGCTTATCGATATTTAATAACATTTTGTTTTCTGATCTAAGGTATCGATTAGGATGGTATGTGATCAGAATGTGGGAGACAGATGGGCAGGCTGCTGGGTGGTAGATAAGTTTATGGGCAGTAGTAAGTTCTAGGTATGCAAGGTGATGGGGGAATTCAAACCAATTTAGTAGATGTAGAGCGGAACAATGCTGGGTGGAGAGTCTCATTTTTTTTTTCAATTGTGTTTGTGAGAACAAATTGCATGGTAATTAAGTGCCTGAGTTTTGTTTGGATGTACCTGCTTTTCAAGAGTCTTTGTATCTGTCTGCAGATTGACAGGTAAACATTAAGAAATCTGTTCTTACTAATATAGCCAAGTCTGATTTTAAAGCAACATGTCCAGTTTAGCCAAACTACGATTAAAGAAATATTGCTCTATTTGCAATGGATTCTTTACATAAGTGATATAAACACTATTTATGTTTACAAATATAAATACTGTTATTATTTACACATATTTAGGTCACTTGTACTTTTCTATTTGGTGAAAGCCATTACACTGTGCTACAACTGACCCCTTCCATCAGCTTCAGTCGGTTTCATACCAACTTTATGGTCTGTGTGCCGAGAGAAGCCATCTGCTTTGTGGTGGGTTGAAACATACTGGTGGAGATCTCTACCCTTGAATGGCAGTAGCCCACTTACTATGGTCAAGACTGTAGTCCTGTCCATCCTCCCTCCTATTACTCTCTCCAGCCCATACAAGGGGCTACTCTCACCTTTTACAATGCAGCTCTGCCTCACTTGGTCCTGCAGGCCTGGGACTGAACCTGAGATGTTGCTGCACTCATTTTGTTACCCTTTTGGTATGTCTACTTTAGGTCATTTCCTTATTACTTCCTGTACTACCTTTCTTCAGGTCTCTGGTATTCTGTTGTGTTATACGTTTTATCCCGGAATAGTTGTATCGCAATCCCGAACGAGATTTATTCTGCCAAGCAGTTTTGAAAGCACATTATTGTTTCTTAAGATGGATTCCCTTTGGTCTTGTTTCTATGACATTGTTAGGGTATCATGTACCTGAACTGCAGGCATACGTTTGTTTTCTTTCTTCTGTAGATTCACTAATCTCTTCTGGTAAGCTAACTGCAGATATTTATCCTTCCTTCCGTAGCTTCACATCAGTGATGTGGTATATGAGGTCTGGTCTTTTGTTTTTCTGCCTGATGCTGTATTTTGCCTAATTTGTAAGTTTTGCATCATCTCAAATGAACATTTCTATTCAGACAAAAGTTAATTTCCTGATGAATGAACCGACACTAATGCCTGGTATTGTTTCCCTAGGTATTGTGTTTCTCTTGTACACCCTTTGTTGTGTACTGAAATTGCCTTTAACGTGACATGCTGGGACTACCCTGTGTACCTGAAACTGAGGTCTTCTCTGGTTCTTTGGAAAACGGCCAACATTTCTGCTTACTGATATCTTTTAGATACACATTAAGCTTAAACAGACATCCTTTTTGCATCAGTTTCCTACTTTAGTTTTAATGTCTACAAGTGCATAGAACAGCTAGTTTCTTTACTCATAGCATGCATGCCTTCTTCCATAGACAGTTTTGCACACGTTTTGCATTTTATTCTGTAGTTCTGTTGTCCTATGAACACTTGTTTATGTGTAGTTATTTTTATGGACACGTTTTGCATTTTATTCTGCAGTTCTGTTGTCCTGTGAACACTTGTTTATGTGTAGTTATTTTTATGGACACGTTTTGCATTTTATTCTGCAGTTCTGTTGTCCTGTGAACACTTGTTTATGTGTAGTTATTTTTATGGACACGTTTGCATTTTATTCTGCAGTTCTGTTGTCCTGTGAACACTTGTTTATGTGTAGTTATTTTTATGGACACGTTTTGCATTTTATTCTGCAGTTCTGTTGTCCTGTGAACACTTGTTTATGTGTAGTTATTTTTATGGACACGTTTTGCATTTTATTCTGCAATTCTATTGTCCTGTGAACACTTGTTTATGTGTAGTTATTTTTATGGACACATTTTGCATTTTATTCTGCAGTTCTATTGTCCTGTGAACACTTGTTTATGTGTAGTTATTTTTATGGACACATTTTACATTTTATTCTGCAGTTCTGTTGTCCTGTGAACACTTGTTTATGTGTAGTTATTTTTATGGACACGTTTTGCATTTTATTCTGCAGTTCTGTTCTCCTGTGAACACTTGTTTATGTGTAGTTATTTTACGGTATCACTACGTGTTCTGTCTAAAGCGCTTTGCTTCCACATGTCTGCCTTTCTCATGCTTATCTAATTTTGTTGATAAATTTACTAGGAAGACCAGCTGTTGCCTTTGAAATCCTTTTATTTTGTCTGTTAGTTTTATTACACTCACCGCACTTTTATTTTGGGTTTTACTTGCATTCTTTAAAACATGTTCCTTGGTGCTCTTCAACTGGTTTCTTTGAATGTCTTGCTACATCATAGCAGCATTAAAGACGTCTGCAGTTTTTGTACTGTATTTCTTGTCTCTTGACTTTTACAATTTGATCCACTACACAACACAGGGATGTTATTAATTTTGGATTTCTCAGTCTTTTGATGCTCCATTTTGTCATTCGGATTCTGACATGCTGCTGTGAGGGCATATGTTACCCTAACTACTTAAGCGGTCTGCCTTTTCCATGTTTTGACCAGAACCTCTATGCCTGCCTGATTGTTGCTGGGGTGTGATGTCTTCTTCCTGCAGGCTGACTTTGAGCACCAAGTCATACTGTAACTCAAAGTATGACTAAGAAGTATAAACCTGTTGTTCAGCTTCTTGCCCTACAGTTTCACCTGTATTTTCCCATGTTCTGCTTACTGTTTCTCCTTCTTATTCTGCCTTCTTAAAATTGGATTACCTGAAGGCCAGCTAACTCTGGAGTTTCGTTACAGACACACTGGCATGAGGTAGAGGGCACTGCTTTTACTGCTATCAAAACAGTCACTGGACTCTCCATGTCTGCCTCTTTTCTCAGAAAACACAACTGACGCCTGTATTCTTCACTGGCAGTTGCTGTCTCTGCCTGGTTTCTCTTGTATACTTTCTTTATGAATGTGATGTGTAGAACCGTTTTACTTTTGATTAGAATTCATGTGTTTTTGCCTTAAAAGGAATATCATAAGGGTTCTGTTCAATGTTATCTTGTTTCTTTGTATATACACTACTTTCTCTTTTAATTCTCTTTAATGTGGTTTGCCTTCTGTTTCTGAGTGATAGAATACCACCCTCTCAATTTCTTTTTCTTCTGTAGGTTGCTAGCCCTCTGAAAATGATTTATCTTCAGTTACACTGCTTTGCTTACTTACAGGTTGTTGATGTTTTAGACATTTGTTAACCAGATAAGCCCACTAGATTTGTGTTCCTTTCCAGGGGCAAACCGGGAGCATTATTTGGTTACATGGCTTGCTCAGTGTCACATAGTAGGCAAATGAAGATGGCAAGCGCAAAACCGTATAGCTGGGGTACAGGTAGCAGCTTGTTAGCAGTTTGGAACCCTAATCCTGTGTTGTCAGACTACTTAGAGGCTTCTTTTTTTTGAGGCTTCTGTCTTGCATTGACAGAAACAAATTTAGAATTCGGACTATGTACTGTTTCTCTCTCTCTCTCTCTCCACATCCCCTGTTGCTAAGAATTCTCCATTTCTGGGGCTTTCTGTTTTAATTAGACAGAAAGTTTTTAATTAATCTCAATTAGTACTTTCTTGGAATACACTGTCTCAGTGAATTATTTCTTCTCATTGTTTCTGCTAGTAACTTCTACTCCTTGTTTTGTAATGTTTTTGGGCTGCTGTAATATTTTTTACTGTTTGCTTTGCAACACTTTCAGGCTGCAATATTTTACTATGTCACTTCCATCCTGCTATAAGTTCTGTTCCTGTATAGTGGTATACTGACATGCCTGTTCAAATGATCTATGTATGCTCTTCCTCCCTCTGAGTCCCCAGCCAAATCATTGTCCCTTTAAGGCTTTCCAATATTGTGTCTAGATTCTTGCTGTGTTTATACAGTTCAATGCCTTCTGCTGGTTGCCCACCTCTTTCTAAGTGAGGCAAAATACATCTGCAGGCTTATTCACTTGCTGGTTCCCCTTCCCACAGTGATATGACAATCTAGCAAAAAAAATAAATAAATAATCTACCTTCTTCCTACTGCCTTCACAATTCTTTAAAGTGGGGAAATGTTTCAAAATTATCTTATTTATTAAATTGGGAAAGACAGCAACAGAATGAATTACTTTCCCAAGCAGGTTATGACATTTTATCTGAATAACGTGTTATTGTTTATTATCACCATAAATGCATATCACATATAGATTGCTTTGTTAGTAATAATTTTCTTTTTGTATGCATACTGATCCTTAATGAATGTTACCATACTACCTGGTTCTAACAGTCCTTGTAGTTCTCTGCCATCAATTAAGACACTGCAATTACTTAATTTTGCAAAAGGAGAGAGAGTACCCTCTTTGCAAATTACCATATTCCATATGTGTTAACATGGGTAGCAGCATGCATTTCAGAAGTAAAGATTTTCACAGGTGTAGCAGTGTTACTGTCATTAATACAAAGCCTAGCTACGTGACAGTTTATTTCCACATTTAAAACAGTGTGTGTGTGTGTGTGTGTGTGTGTGTGTGTGTGTGTGTGTGTGTGTGTGTGTGTGTGTGTGTGTGTGTGTGTGTGTGTGTGTGTGTGTGTGTGTGTGTGTGGCGGGGGGGAGCTGTTGTATAGCTGGATTTTTGTTAGCTACCAATATTTGACAGAGGTTTTACTGCAGGTCTTGACTGCTCAGTTTTATACATGGTTTCATGGCATAACAGTCAACAAAACATGTACAGTGTTTAATATAAATTCAACACACCCACTTTCTTAAAGCAGCAGGTAAAAATCTTTTAAATGTGGCATTTGCTATGATTCCTATCATGTTAGTTTTATCATGCAGATTGTAACCATAATGTAATGATATAACACCAGTTCTGACAAGTAAAGCCTTTAACTTTATCATAAGGCTGGTAATTAGTCCCCTTCATGTCATTTAGGGCCTTCAGTGGTTCTCCAGTTAACTGGACTGACAAGATCCTGGCCCAGATAGCTCAATACCACCCCTCCTGGTGGGTAAACCTCTCAAAGGTGGTGAGATGTGCCCAGAGTTCCTCCTCACAGGTAGGTTGTCCCAGTAGTGACATTATGTTTTGGGCATTCATTTACTTGGTTACAACAACCATCACTTCAGCTGCAGCCACTATGATCTGTACGGATAGAAAAGTCATTGTCAGCATGGCTACCTCTTCTGTCAGTACTGATTCACACTTGTTTGTAGCTATCACTTTTCTCCACAGCTGTGTGTCCTTGGAGTTAGTATAGATAAATATGGAGGTATGGGGGATAATGTCCCACATGTAGAGATGCAGGAAGCCTGGACGCCCTGAAGAAAAATATTTTTATTATGTTGTATGTCTGGATGAAGCCGTGACCTGTTATGTTTGTCCTTTTGAACTTTTATCCAGATGTAACTGAATCACTTACAGTGAAAGTAAATGTATTTATTTATTTACCTACTTTTTTATTTGATAACTGGGGAAGAACACTGATCTCCCTGGAACATTTTCAGGTTCAAGCTGGGTGTAGACTTATGCACAGAAAACAAGTGAATATATATTTCCAAGAGAAAAAAATCAGTGAATGTGTATTTATGTGGTGGATTCAACACACTAAATTGGCCATAGGTGTGTGCGCGTGTGAGTGTGTGGTGTGGAAGAACTCTCTCAACAGGGCTAGCCATCCGGCAGTGTAAGCCTCGGCTCTTGATGATTGTCACTGTAAAAGTGACACCCTGACTCCCAGTGCAGAAATGGGAAAAACGGGTTGTGGATGGATGGATGGATGGATGGATGGATGGATGGATGGATGGATGGATGGGTGGGTATATTTATGAGACATAATATTTATAAGAGATAACAAAATGCTTTTCAAACAGTTGTGAAAAAACAATCTTCCAATACCTGCACAGAAAATACAGCATGCTTTCAAATAAATGTAAACAGTAGGTCATATAAGGATGAACAGTTTGATCCGTGGAGTTGTACAAAGTTTGACAGAAGTATCACAAATTGTTTAAATATAAGATGCTTAACAAATGTATTTTATTTATTTATTTATTGACATTGTTAACCAGGTTAGTCTGGCTGGGTGAGGGGCCCATTTCCAGTGGAGACCCAAGGAGAAAAGCTGCAGAAAAATTACAAATTATGACAATATTGAAAAAAAGAAATTACAAATTATTACAATAGTTGAAAAAATAAAAATCGACAGACAACATAGTAGACAATAGTAAACAGTCCAATAGTAAACAAGTTACAGGTCAAAAATATCGCACATAGATAAATTCAAATAGTGTAAGCAATTAAACAAAGAGGAATTGGTACATAAAGAATGGACAGGAATTATATGAGAGTCAGTTGCAATGCAAAGAAGTTAAGTTGAAAATAGGTTAGGGAAAGGTTAAGTGGGGGGATGACATGGGTTAGAACCATGTCTTTTGTAAAAAATGTTTGTTATTTTTTAAACAAGTACTTTTGATGAATGCTTCTTGTGTTATGTGGGAGTGAGTTCCAAGTGTGGGCTACAGAGTATTTGTAAAGGGATTTACCAATATTTTTATTGGGTGTGTAAATATCAAGGATGTGTTTGCTGGTAGTATGGAGGTAATAATGAGGGTTATAGCAGGAGACCAGATTAGAGATGGAAGGGCAGGAAGAGGGGTCATTCAGGATAAAGTGTGTAATATGTAGTTGGGGAAGTAGTTGATTAGAGAATTCTGGCCATTGGAGTTTTTCAAGGGCGAGACAGTAGTGAGATTTGAATGGGAGATTAGAGGCAAATCTGGCTATTTTGTTCTGTTTTCTCTAGTTTGTTGATGAGGGATGTTTGAACATTTGTAAGGACAGGAGCAGCATAAAGAAGACAGGGCAGAAGGAGGGCCTGAGAAAGGAAGGGCTTAGAGGAAGATGTCAGGAATTTTTGGTTGCGATAGAGAAGGCCAAGTTCCTAGTGTTTTTTTATACATTGTTGGATGTGAATATCGAATTTTAATTCATCATCAATAATTACACCAAGTAGTTTGGTATGCAGTTCGGGTTGAATAATGGTGTTGTTGAGAAAGGTGATAGAGAAAGAGGGTTTGTGTTGGGCGAGTGATTTTGGGAAGAAGAGAAGGAGCTTGTTTTTTTTTTTATTCAGTGCTAGTTGATTGTCAGAGAGCCAGGTTTTGACAGAGGAGAAGGTTTGCTGAGTGAGTGCTAGAAGTTCAGGGATGCAGTGGGCAGAGGAGATAAGAGTGGAGTCGTCGGCATATTGTAGAAGTGTAGAGAGGTTAGTAGCAGAGTGAAGTTTATTAGTGAATATGTTAAACAGGAGAGGGCCCAGAATAGAGGCTTGTGGAACACCAGTATTTACAGGGAGGAATGGAGAGAGAGGACAATTTGCCAGCGGATGGCTTGTTGCCTTCTGGAAAGGTAGCTAGAGAACCAGTTGATCATAGAGGTAGAGAGATTAAGGTCAAAAAGTTTAGTTAGACGTTTAGAATGAGAGACAGTATCAAAGGCCTTAGAAAGATCGAGGAATAGACAGGAGATGAGCAAGTTGTTGTCATGGGCTTCAGCTATTGTTTGTGTGAAAGAGAGTAATGCAGCGGCAGTGCTATGGTGGGGTCTGAAGCCATGTTAGGTCAGAGTAAAGAGGTTGTTGTCAAGAATGTGTTTGATTTACTGACTATGGATGCACTTTTCCAAGATTTTGGATAGGGCGACAGGATAGCAATAGGTCTAAGTTAGAGGGATCAGTAGAATTTCTGCCTTTATGTAGAGGGATTGTATAAAAGGATTTCCATATGTCTGGGACAAGGGCTTCAGAAATGGAATGATTGATAAGAATAGTGACAGAGTAGGCAATGGATTGTGCAGCTATTTTTAGGAAATGGGAGGGTCGTTGGCTGGTAGAGGGGGAGCATGGCTTAAGTTTATGTAGGAGAGATTTAATAGTGGTCGTGGGAACTGGTTGAAAAGAAAATGTATTGAAAAGAGGTTTATTTTGGGGTGATATAGTGGTTGAATCAGAAATACTATTTTGTGTATTTACAGTAAGTTTTTGGATAGTTTCTATGAAACAGTTGTTAAGGAGGGTGGCAGTTTCAGTAGCAGTGTTGTATGAAAAGGGGTTGGGAGTGGTAGGGTTACCAGGGTGGTGCAGGTTGTTGATGGTGGTCCAGAATTTTTTTGGGGATTTTTGTGTGGGCTACATTGGTTAGAGGAAAAGAAAGCTTTCTTATCTTTAATAACTAGCTTTTTGGTCATTTTTCTGAGCTCTTTGTATCTCTGCAGTAAGTGGGGGGATTTGTTTTTAACTTGGGCTTTCTAGATAACATCTCTATTATGCATAATTGAGCGAGTTTGTTTAGTAAGCCAGGGGGCATAGTTGGATTTTATACTGATTTTTCTAGAAGGGTCAGTAGAATCAAGTGTGTCAAGGAAACTCTTATTGAAGGACTTTACAGCCTCATTAAGAGGGAGGTGGTAGAGGAAGGACCAGTTAATGCAGGATAGCTTGGAGGTAAACTTATCTGTGTCAAGGTGGGCAAGGTTATGATATACTCTGTAAATGTGATCTTTTGGTGAATGTTGGGTAAATCTATGAATAAAGACTGGGGAGTGGTTGCTTAAAGAGTTAGGAAGTATGCCAGGGTTATGGTAATAGTTGGGAGATGAGGTGAGGATCCAGTCAAGGATAGGTCCACATGAGACATTTTTGTTAGTTCTAGTTGGGTTAGTTATGTGTTGGTGAAATCCATGATGGTTGAGGCTATGGGTAGGGGATGAGGGGGACAGTTTAGACCAGTCTATGTTAACATCCCCAAGAATGATGGTTTCATAAGGGATGTACAGAGTAAGCCAGGAAAGAAAGTTGTCTAAGATCGGAATGTTATTGTTGGGGGGGAATGTATATAGAGACTATAGCAAGTTTGTCTGAGGGTTGAGGTGACAACTCACGATAAGAACTTCTGCAGGTGAAAAGCTAGGGACAGAGTTGGAGAGTGGGGATAGGTTAATTTGTTTGGAGTAGAGGATAGCAACCCCCCTCCCCATTTGATGGTTCTGTCTTAGTGAAAGATATTGTAACCAGGAGGTAAGAATTCTGAGTTGTGGATGTTGGGTTTAAACCAGGTTTCTGAAAGAGTTAGCATGTGGGGAGATGTGTTAGAAACCCAAGAGTGAAATTCTGTTATTTTATTTACAATGCTTTGGATATTTAGACAGAAAAATTTAGAGATGTAGGTGCGGGAGTGTTGGTATGATGGTGTAGGTGAGGGGGAGAGGTCAGAGTTGTGCTATTGTGCATGGAAGAGGCAGGAGCTCCTGGGTTAGGGTGGATGTCCCCGTCCAAGAGAAGTGTGTCAGTGAGATTGTAAAGATATATAAGTAGACTCTGGGTAGTAGGATGAGGTTGTCTTGGTTTTAAACTAGTGGAACTAGTGGAAGACTAGAGGAACCAGGATACATGGTAATTCTGAAGAGGTGAAATGGTGAGATGGGAAAGAGAGATGGAGAGATTAATTGTGGGTGAGGGATAGTAAGGGTTTTGAGAGAATAAGGGAGAATAGGTTAGAGTGATTGATAGGAAAGTGGTGTGTGGTAAGAGGTTGTTAGTGAGAGGAAAAAGAGAAAGGTGGGAGAAAGATAGAGGGGCCACATGATGAAAGAATGAGTAGAGAATATAAAAGGGAGAGAAGAACTGTGGATAAAGTGTTTTGTGCTGTGGTGTGGAGTAATGAAAACAAGAAGGGAAAATCCAAGATAAGAGTATGAGATACTGGAAGGGATGGCTGTACAGGGAGGAGATAGGTTATGAGAAACGAGGGGAGGAGAGTGTGGAGGGAGTGGTGTCAGCAGGGAACAGGTGCTAATATTACTGTTTTAGAGGTCAGAATATATATTATAAGGAAATGAACTCACATATAGTCCAGAGCTATTAGGTTTATTTCTTTGGCTCCAAGTAAGAGATGTCACTTTCTATGCAATGCACTTTAGTGAGATTAGTTAAGAGATGCCAAAGGTATCTACAAGGAGTGTTTCTAGTGCACTGCAAGTTATTTTTCCTTGTTGTATACTGCCATCTGGTGGCTAAAGAGGGAACGGCTTGGCTCTGAGGTGAGTCTGCTGACAGAAAAATGGGACAGATTTCATGTTGATGAGCTGAAGATCACTGGGCCCTGTAAGATGGTGATTCTTTGGGGAAGAGTCTGTGTTATAACCATAACTGTCAACCTTCCATCTCCAAAATGAGGAACAATGCCTCTCATAATGTGGAACGAACAAATGGGCAAAATGTGGAGTACTTACTAATGGCTTACTAACAACTTCATCTAGGAAGCTCATAGGATGGCTAAAATGTGATATTTTACTTATAGAACAGGTCTTTTAATGAAATAATATGACTCAGTTCTATTTACCACTGATATCAGTAAAAATGCTGCTAACACTAAATGTGTGACGGACCCTGTCAATGTGGAACTTTGAGGAACATGAACTTTTTCAGACCCCAAATGAGGAACATTCCACGCAATGAGGTACACTTGAGAGGTATGGTTATAACAGCGAATGATCAAAAGATCGAACGCTGTTATATCAAACCCAAAACAGCAAAAACATTAATGAGCAAACTACCAGAACAGCAAGTTTTTTCCCAGGGAAAAAATTCACTGTTCCCAAAAAACCAAAAAAAAAAAAAAAAAACACACTAAACACTATTTTAAGTATACCAACTCCGAGATCGCACTACAGTGCCAAAAACAGCAAAGTGATGGAAGCGGCCAAACGACTTCTTTCCCAGGCAAAGAATTTGCTTAAAAGCCACTTGGTCATTTTGCGTTTTCGACATTTGCAGTTTGACCAAAACGCATTCGACAGAATGCGTCTTCGGTCTTCTGATAGGAACCCCTTGGGAATAGGTAACCAATTAGCACTGCTGAGGGTATTACAGTGGTGTTCTGTCCTGAGATACAGTGTTACAAATCTACAAGTATTGTTAGATATGGACTGGAGTAGGGAAAGAGTCTTTTCTAAGGAGGAGGCATTTAGGGCAAGACCCTATTCTAACTGAAGGAGTAGAACATCTTTACCAATACCTAACCTTTCTTGTGGGGATATGTCTGTCTGATTATATGTTGAACGAATGATCAGCAGGACTGTCATCAACATCCATTCAGTTGATCAATCACCATGGAGTACCAAATCATCCATTTCCAGTATATATATATATATATATATATATATATATATATATATATATATATATATATATGTATTTGTGTGTGTGTGTGTGTGTGTGTGTGCAAAGTAATAGTAGTAAGTCTTTCGGCTTTTCCATATTGTGTGTGTCTGTGTATGTGTGCAGGGCAGCTGATCGAACAACCAGCTACGCCAACACCCAGAATATTGACAGAATACTGTTTAAACAACAAAAGTTGACACTTTCTGCATGTGTTCCAGGGATTACCCAGGAGCAGAATAAACCAAATGCAAGTTTTTTTTTTTGCAGAGGGGGAACCCTCCAACCCTGCTAATTATATATACTAACTCTGAGATCACAGAATCCCAGGGGAAAGTGAATATTCTCCTACCCAGCGATTGTCAGTCTTGCACACCTACCAACCATCTGTTCTGTCAACCAGATGATCTCTACCAAACAGATATCAACATACCTGGTCATTTTTTCAAGTGTCTGCAACCCATATGTATCTATATCTATATATATATCTACAGATGTATATATATATATATATATATATATATATATATATATATATCTGTGTGTGTATAAACATATATCTGTGTGTGTATAAACATATATATATATATATATATATATATATATATATATATAGATATATAGATATATATATATATATATATATATATATATATATATATATATATATATATATAGATATATATATACAATATGCAAACCGCATTTGACTGAAGTTTTTTGGCAGTTAAAAACACTGAAAGCACAAAATACCAACGGTACACTTGGCTGAATGTTCAAATGACTGAATGTTTATTTTTATAATGCTTTTAATAGAAGTGTGAAAGAACTAAAGCTTTGACCGAAAAGGTTACAGCTCTTGGTGTATATGTGTAGGTGTTCATGCGTTAGGGTAACGGTAAGGGCTAGGTAAGGGGATACATTTACTGTTCTGCATGTTCAGTGTTGTGTGCGTGTTTCATGTGTACTCTTTCCTGTGTAATAGTACTGTTTTTCGCAGCCTAACATGTAGGATTAGGGTTAGAGGCAGTGTTAGGCTTAGCACACATGGGTAAGGTGAGCAGGGGTGCCAAGCCCTAACCCTTCCTGTGTCCTTAACCCTAACACTATACATTATGTAAGTAAAACTCCTTTCCCTAACAGCACCAATATAAAGATGATATCTGATCTCGGTTTGTAGTTGGGGTGAATGATGTAGGGTAATTGTAGTTGGATAAAATTATTCAATATTTTGTGATTTGATTTTATGAATATTCAGTGTTTGGGGTTTTCAGTGTTTATTTATATATTTTAAGGTTCAATAATTTCTCACTCTCTCTCTCTATAAATATATATATGTATATATATATATATATATATATATATATATATATATATATATATATATATATATATATATATATATAAATTGCCCATGTAGGAGCTACAGTGCAGCTACGCAAAATACTGGATATTCTGAGTGGAGAAAGCACCCTAGTATTGCAAGCAGAGTTGGAATTCTTGGCTGTACACTGCAAGCATTTGATAAACACTTTGAAATGTCTTGAAGGTCATGAACTGCGTGCTGTCAGCATCTTCAATACTGTTTTTGATCTTTTGTCATGGCTGTGTAACCTAGGTTTTCCATATGCAGTTACAGCTTTTGAAGCAGCAATGACTGCAAGCAGCCTGCTCATGAGTTGTTCAAGGCTGTTCAACTATTTGACCCGAGGCAGCTGTCTATTTTGCTAAAGGCCATCGCAGATTTTGCTGCGGTGCCAAACATCATAAATGCAGGTGATGAATGGCAGCTTTATCTCAGTCTGGCAGCTGAGCAGGACTTACCAAGGGATGTTGTCAAGTTCTGGCGTGCAGTGGAAGACAGACTACCAAAACTGGCAATGCTAGCAAAGGCTTACATTTCTTTTCCTGTAGCCTCAGTTGATGTTGAACGGCCATTTTCGAAGTACAGATCAGTCCTTTCGCCATTGTGCCAGAGTCTCTCAACTGACAGTCTGCGAGCCTACTGTTCGGTTTTCTACAACAACTCAGCCAATTGACTCAGTGATGATGATAATAATTAATAACTAAGTTTTTGTTTTCATTAGAATTTTTTGTTACATTGAAGGCCTACATTAAAATATTTGTTTCATAATCATTTTTCATTTTCATTCCTAACTATTATGTATCACATTCTCTTATCTGTGTTTATAATAATAAGTAATGTTAATAACAGATGAAAGGCAATATAGGCCTACTACTGAGGTGGTAACTTTGCTTAAAAATAACACAATTATTGACAACTGTGAAGGTTGCAGAATTTTGTTTATTTTGCCACGGTGAGCCGTGGAATTTTACAAATGGCCCCGTGGAATTTGACAACATTTTCCACGGAAAACTGTGGGCCCTATTGATGAGCCAGAAGCTTTATGAAATTGCCCTTGACCATCCTCATATATATGGGTTTCCTTCAGAATCTCAAAATCCTAAAACCTCAAATTTCATAATGTCGAGACCATATGATCGAAGTTTTAGAATGTTGAAATTCTGAATGGAGACCTGCATGCAGTGCGGAATGGGAGATTTCCCTTTTCCTCACTGTAGTGCGATCTCAGACTTAGTATATTTAAGTAGGGGGGTGTGTGGGAGGGTTCAGGCAGGCTTGCATAAAATAGTTGTCTTTTTTTTATTTTGGATTTGTTTCAGAATTTCGATATTCCGAAACATCGATCATATGGTCTCGATCATATGACATTCAATGTTTCGGAATTTCGAGATTCTGAAGTGAATCCAGATACATATATATATATATATATATATATATATATATATATATGTGGGTCTAGGACTATTCACTGAAAGCACATTTCAGTGAAACACATTTGACTGTGCACAATTCACTGAAAGCTCAATTCACTGAAAGTTATATATGGCCTTTTCCCCACTGTAGTGTGACCCTGGTGTTAGTATATATAATAAGGGGGGGCACCGCCTCCCACATTGGGGAGTGTGGGGACATAGCCCCCCCACCTATTTTAAATATTTTGAACTGTATACATGGATACTTGCAATTCCAATAAGTTACACTTTTCTGAACATAATATATATCCAAACTATGTGGGGGGCGGTGCCCCCCACACCCTCCCTTACTATATATACTAACTCCAGGGTCGCACTACAGTGGGGAAAAGGCCATATATAACTTTCAATGAATTGTGTTTTCAGTGAATTGAGCTTTCAGTGATTTGTGTTGGGAGGGTGGCCTAATGGTTAAGGTGTTTGCCCTACAAACACAAGGTGCAGGGTTTGAGTCTCACAAGGGATAATTGGCTAGGCTTAAAATGGCTCGCAAGGACAGTTAGCTTAGTACTAACCTATGAACCTATGTGCACAGTCAATTGACTTTCAGTGAATTGTGCTTTCAGTGAATAGTCCTAGAACCCATACATATATATATATATATATGTATATATCATCATCTTCAACCCCCTTTTTCCCATTTTTCTGCATGGGGTCGGGGTATCGTGTTAACTGTTGCCATCTCTCTCGATTCAGTGCCACACTCCTGCCTTCTTCAACACTCATGCCTGACTGTCACAGATCTTCTTTCACACAATCCATCCACCTCTTTGCTGGACGTCCTCATTTCCTCTTACCTTCTTCCTGTCTGTCCCAAATCTTCCTCACCAGATTGTCTTCTGCTTTTCTACACATGTGCCCAAACCACCGTAATCTGTTCTCTTTCATCTTTTCTGCAATTGGAGCTACTTTGGCTTCTACTCTTATGTCCTCATTTCTTTGTCTGTCCCACAGTATGCATCTTATCACCTTTCTCAGGCACTTCATGTCCACCACCTGTAGCTTCTTCAACTGTTCTACCTTTACTGCCCAGGTTTCTGCATCATACATTAGTACTGGTCGCACCACTGTCTTGTACACCTTACTTTTCAGCTTCTTTGGCATTCTGTCATAGACTACACCTGATACTCTATTCCAGTTGGCTGCAGCCCCTCTGATTCTAGCTTTGACCTCTTCATTCAGACTTTCCTTCTCCTCAACCACCCCTCCCAGATACTTGAAGCTGTTTACCTGTTCCACTATCTTCCCTTCCATCTCTATTCTCAGCTTCTACTGATTTCCCCAATCTGCTGTCATTACCACTGTCTTATCTGTGCTTAGTTTCATCCCATGTGCCTTCAGATTTGCATTCCATTCTCCTATCCTTTGCTGAAGTTCTAGCTCAGAGTCTGCCTGAACTGCCACATCATCTGCATACAGCAACTTTGTTGATCCGTCCCCTCCAACCTGTTTGCTAATGTAAATGAACAACAGCAACCACCAAACGAAAAAAAACAGCAAAATACAACCAAAAGGTGATCCACAAGTTTATTCTGTAACACACTTTCTTCCTCTGATATCTCTGCTGTAGCCTTCAAGGAGTAAAGAACCATAGCAGCACACACATTTTATATACTAACAGATAACAATTGGATAATTGATTAATTACCCACTTAATTTTTTTTTATCAAGATAATACAATAAAACAATATAATAATTAAATTAATACCCTCCAATTCATTTCTTCATTTAATCCATGAGGGTATAAAGTTCCAAACTTTAAAATATAAATAGCCTCTTTAAATAATAATTGTTGTTTGAGACAAAAAACATTCACTTTTTCCAACACTGTTCCTTTTAACCCCTCATTTTTACCTTGATGAAATTTTTTAAAATGCATAGCCACAGAGCTTTCCTCTTTATTATTGACAATGTCTCTAGTATGTTCCATTAGTCTGACTTTAAATGCCCTTTTACTTTCACCAATATAAAATTGGTTACATGGACATTTGAGTGCATAAATAACACCCTCAGAATTACAGGTAAAATGGTCCCATGTATTAAAAAATACATTATTCATATGAGGGAAAGTTAGCGGCTTTAGGTCAACTGGTGCCCTAGGCAAAAGGGCTCCACGGTGCCCCCACCACACCATCTGGCGCCCATATCCTGGTCTACCTACACCAAATAAGTACCCCTGCTGCAGTGGCGCCCTAGGCAACCGCCTAGTTGGCCTATGCCTAAGGCCGGCTATGGGGGAAACTCTTCACTACAAACTTACAAGCCTTACATTTACCACACGTGGAGGTCCCACTAGATAGTACACTACGTTCTAAATACATAGAAGGCATAGAAAATTTACTCCTAACCAAAACATTCTGTATATTTTTACCTCTTCTAAAAGAAAACCCTAATTTTTCATTTAACCAAACTGATACATTACTAAGGGAATTCAAATATTCCCAATAATGTCTCACCAATCTCATCAGTTCAATACTAAAGCACCCAACACACTTTTGTCATGCTCTTCTTTAAAATGCAGTGCTCTCGGACTACTTGTAACGTTATTTTTTATATTTCTTAAATCTTCCTGAACTATCTTCCTAACTTGTCTCCTTTTTGTCAAATGCAACATTTTCCACTTCAACAAAAACAAGGCATACACAAAAGGTTCCTGATAACAATTTCTATTATAATGAAATTTCAAAAATAAACCATTATCTTAGGTACCTGATCTCCTAGCAAAAGATACAGAAATAAAACAGCCCTTCCATTCGCACATTAATAAAAATAACTAGTTATAACTCTATCAACTGTACCAGGTGAATTCCTATGAGAAATGAAACTTAGATAAAGTATCATCAGACTTAACAAGATGCCATTTCTTTTTCAAAATACTAGATACCCTTTCCACAAAGGAAGCATGCCTAGTAACAAAATATACCTCCTTCTGAACACCCTCTCCAACTTATAGGTTCATAGATTTATAGGTTGGTACTAGGTTATCAGCCCTAGGGCCTATACAAGCCTAGCCATAATAATTCCCTGGCTATTTCTTCCCACACTATTTACTTCCCTGGACCCCTGTCTAGCAGGGTGACTGACGTGTTCCCCAGGGTGAATTTCCTTTCTCCCATCCAATCGTCAAGGTTCCTTTTGAAGATTTCTTTTTAAATGTTGATTTTAACTCCTTACATCCTCTCTATGCTAACTTGTTACACGAAAAGGCCAGCTGATCACATGAATTACCCCTCTCCAATAGCCTCTGGACAATTTCACCAACAACCCTTTCAAACTCACTGTCATCAATACATAAAGTCATAGCACTTGAAAACTTGTTGGAAAAGAGTTGTTTTGACAAACCTATTATGGTGTGAACTGAAGTGCTAGTTTGTGTATAGATTCTGTATTGTTTTAATAACCAGATTTCTACTGCATGTATTTGTCATGTCATCTGCTCAGTCACTATTCAAAGTTCATGGCCACAGATAAGAACAGGAGCCATAAACTGGACAGTAAGTTGAGAGCATCATTTTATGATTCGGCTCTCACGTTGCCATGACAGTCTGTCCTGTTACAACTGTTCCCATTCATCAATCAACACCCTCTGCCCTCACTCCTGAACAAGACCCCAGTGTATGACCCCCCCCCCCCCGTGAGTATTTTATTTTTACTTAAATATACTGAGTTTGTGGACAAGGGTAGTGTGACGATCCGAGGGTACCATGTTTAGACTCAGCCCAAAAGTTAACATTCAGAAAAAAGTAGGAGTGAATAAAACAGTGATTTTGATTTGATAAATTAAAAACTGATGCAAAGCTGTGCAAATTACAACAAAGTATAACAAGCTGAAGTTAAAAAAAAGTTTATAAAACAACAGCAAGGAATATACTGTTGAACAGTAATGATGTGTGATAGTTAAGAAAACATATACAGTGACAAATTTTCATTAACAAGCACATCATTTATATTTGTAGCATTGACATGAAAACATTTACAGATGGAGCTGCTGCACATGTTTAATAATGATGTAGGAAAGTGGGGGGGCTAACTGAAGTAAGCAAATCTGACAAGTCATTAAGTAAAGAAGGACTTTATTAAGGGGGGATGCTAAGAATTTAAGAAATGAGAAACATAAGGTTTTAGAGGGCGATGGACTAGGAAGTCTTGAAGTGAGTGATCGAATTGTTTATAGTTCTTTAAATGTTAAAGGAATGAGTAGCTTGACAATAAAATGAGTTGCTCCCCCTCACATATAGAGAATAGCCAGTCTGCCTGGGAAAGAACCAGGGCCTTTGATTTAAAGATAATATTTTTTATCCCATTCGCTTTATACTTTGCAGTAAATCGCTTCTTTGCATGCTGGAATTCAAAGTCACCTGATGCTAAGAGGGCATCATCTATAGACAGTTGTGACATTTATATTTTCAGGCAGTACACTCTCCAAACCTTGAATGTACAGTGAAGTACAGTCCTCAGAAATCATGAGCAGGAAGAAAGGCAAGACACTACCCTCCATGAATGTATCTGACTTAACACCAACGACGCAGATTCAGGCCTCAGTCCTCAGTTCATAAGTAGAGGGACTGAATGGAACAGTGCAGCAGCCCTGAGGCTGTTTATTCTTGTAATATTACCCTCAAGACATAGTGGGGTACATGGGCATATGCCTTTTCCACATCTACAAAACACATGTAAACCATATTGGTTAATTGTCATGACCCCTCCATTATCCATGCAAGGACAAAAGAGTTGACTCTCTTTTCCATGTCATGGATGACCTCATCCATCTTCCGCTTAAACAAAGGCTAAGCTCTTCTCCTTCTAGCATCCTGGCTTAGACTGTCCTTGGGGTGGGAGGCATTGAGAAGCACCCTCCCACTACAACTGGATCACATTCACCTATCCCCATTTTTGAAAGTGAAGCCCCCACCAATTCAGTTTACTAGTTCTGTGGTACTACCTCTATCTTGCCTGCAACATGGCAAAAGGTGCGTTAATCATGATACTCCAGCAACGTCAAATGCTTTCATCATTTTCCACATGACTTTGTCTTCTACTGTTCACATGACTTCATCTTCTACTGTTATATTTCCACTGTGGATCTTTGTAGTTATTGAAGTGACCTCACCTACAGTAAAGAACCATCTGAATACAAACCAGTGAAGTACCTGGAGTTATGTGCATTTGGTATACAGAACAATATAAAAGTAGTGGTATGGATTTATGGATTTGATGATCCACATTTTTCTTTCTACTTACAGACTCCAGGCAGTGATGAACAACTTTGAAAACCAGGAAGAAGAAGTCCAGAATCTGGATCCAAGAAAGCATAGCAAAGAAACTGCCATAAATGCTGAGTTTTCCACTCGTGATGTTACTCTGAAGGTAGGGGAAAGGACATTGTCATATCTTAGTTACCAAAACGTATTAATAGTGTCTATAGTCCTAACAGAATAACATGCCCTGGAAAGATGATCTATTTCCAGTCCCTTTTACACCAAAGAATGAAAACATAGTATCATCTCTTAAGGGATACATTGTGTTTTATTATTTATGTGGTTTATAAAATGATGAAAAGTGGAGAGCACAGATGTGAAAAAACAAAATCATTCATTCTTCACCCAAATTTCATTTGTCTCCTGAATAGGGGGTACAAGCAGTTATGGTGCAGTGAAACCCACTTGGAGTAATATTAAGCCCATCCTAACATTTTGTGACCTACTGCATTGTGACACTATGAACAAAGGAATCTAGCTCAGTGTTACTAATGAAAACACATTCTCCTGTTTGAACCAATAAGTCAAGGATACCAGAAAAGTCCATTTTACCTTAGCCTTCTCCTCTGCAGCTTCATAATCTAGCATATAGGACTGTGACTCTGTCCAAAGATGTTTATTATTCAAAGGGTGACATCTGTAAGAACCAAGCATATGTTAGACCAGTGTGCATAACGACCACATAAGTGGTCAGAACCTTTAGTAAGTGTTTGCTGACATA
Source organism: Protopterus annectens (assembly GCF_019279795.1). NCBI lineage: Eukaryota > Metazoa > Chordata > Ceratodontiformes > Protopteridae > Protopterus > Protopterus annectens. The sequence goes on from NC_056749.1 coordinate 26,824,079, forward strand.
AACCCTACCATCGTAGTTTGACTTGCAGTCTAACGAAGACTGTTAGGTGTGCAGTCACATGTCTGAGGTCCCTAAATAATGGTATGCCTTAGGCTATCACCAGTCAGATTCATTAGTCTGCCAGTATGGCATGGTTGGTCATAGCAGACAGCTGCTATCCTGCTAGCCTGTCTTTGATTCTCATAATGTCTGACCCTGAAGATGACAGCACTCTCAAATCACTAACAGAATGATCACATGTGTCTAATAGGTCTTATCTTGCCTATAGCAAACTTTAAAAAACACTTAGTGAATGTCTCATTGTAGAGTGCATGTTGGTAGAAAAAGACTGTTTAACTATGGTCAGTTAAAAACGTTGCTATACATCTTAAAAATGTAACAAACCATGCCTGAAAATCAGAAGAAGACATAGATGTGTTGAAAATATCAAAGTTAAACAGATCATTTTCAAAATTAGATGTTCATTGGGTTGCTGTTTTTTTTTCTTCTGGCACTTTAAATATGTTAACCAAAAGAAAACAAAAATCTATGTAAAGGAAAGTACACCATGTTTTGGCCAAAGAACTTGCTTTATTGGAACTTTTTTTAGCACTTTCATCTTAAAAAAACAAGAGTGTGTTTTAGCTACACATGGACCATTTTCAGGCCAGCCCAGGTTAATAGAAGAGAAAATGTATATAAAATGTTAGTGCTTATTGCTAAAACATCAGAGTCAAGTTCCTAACTCACTGTGCAGCTAGTTCTACTAATGTAATTATATATGTAATCTGTATACAAAGTTAACATCTGTGAACAAAACACCATTTCTTAATTATTTACAAAAGTTAATAATAATTTACTAACAAATATTTAAAATCAGACAGTCCACAGAATTTGATTATTAGCATACAACATGCCCAGAAGAAAGTAACGCACCCATAAATAATTCTTGCTTTTCCATGTTGTAAAACTGCGTGCTAATAAACAGTAAAAAGGTTAAAAGTAACTAGATTTTATTGTAGTTAACCATTATCCTAATAGCAGTGCCATTTATAATAGTGCACTAGATGTCCTTCAGTTTAGCCTTTGATATTTTTAGTTTAGACTCATTTAGAATGGATGCTGGGGGGTATACCAGCTGGCTCAAGCTGCTTTACTGAAGGCTGTCTCTGTCTTCAGTAGCTAGTTTGAAAGAGGGCCTTTTTAAGGTCAATGTTCATCGTTTCATAGCTCTAAATGAATAGTGATTGGTAGACATCTTCTATATGTTAGCTAACATCAGGCACTGCTCAATGTAGCATCACTGAAAATAAAGATTATTGAGAAAAACTGTGATGCTAGCAATGCTTGGAAGCCACGTGGCTTTTATAAGACAAGAAAATGACATCTCAGACTGCAGACCCCCCCCCCCCAGATAAGAAAATAATAGATAGTATCTTTAGGGTCGTTGAAAAAGTAAACTTTTTTTGGTGGGACTTTATGTGAGAGATATTAAATACATTAGCGTGCCTGCAAGCACATCTAAAGAAGATTCATTACTGAAGTATTTCTGAGATATTTAGCAGCAGTACCTGAGCAGTCTTGAGCGTAATGTTCTTCTTATGTGTCGTGAGAAACAAGATCTCTGATTTAAAAGTCAGCAGGTACTGTAAACAGGTGATCATCAAACAGTGTGGTTCACTATAAGCTTAACTAAATTTATTTATTTTATTTTACATTTGTTGTATAGTCCAACTGGATACATGTCCATTTTCAGCGGAGGCCCGGGGAGAAAAGCTCCAAACTTACAAACAGATAAAGACAAGCAAGTTACAGTATATGCACAAATATATTGTATTAACATACAAGTTACAGTCTCGCATTTTAAGCCTATGAATAATACAGTTTATATTCAGAAATATATACAAATATGTTACAGTTTCTCTTATCAAACCTATAGGTGCAGCTATATACAGAGTATCTGCAGAGATGTTACAGTTTCTCTTTTCAAATCTTTTAGTGTAAGAGGTAAGTCGCTGTGAATAAAAAATTGCAGAGATATGGAAGCAGATTAGGCTTTAGTCAGGGTTAGAGCAAGGACATAACTAGGGAGTTTTAAAATACCGGGTTAGATTTTTTTTAACTGATTAAGGGAGGGGTTCAGAGTAAGGTCAGATGGGAGTGAATGCCAGCTTTTGCCTACTGATTTGCAAACAAAGATTCTCCAGATAGGTTGTTAGCTTTAACAGAATGAACCAAAAGTTTTGTAGCAAAACAAAGTGGCCTAGCATTTTTGTAGGGATGCATAATGTTTTTAAGGGAGGGCATTTTTTTTTCTGGATGGTTAATAACCTTGAATGCTACAGTAAACTGATTATTATATTGAATTAGCCTGGGGAGTTTTAGCCATCCTAAGAGGTGTAGGTTTTGACAGTGGTGTATCCTGTAGGGAGTTCCTGTGTCAAACCTGGCAATTTGATTGTACCAGCTAGAGAGTTTGCTGAGATCAGTTTTGTTCAGGTTAGTGAGTATTGGCGAGGCATAGAGTAGAAATGAAAGTAGATGGGTACGGGCAATGGCAGGCCTAGCTAGAGGGGTGAGAAAAGGTTTGTTTTTGTATAGGGAGTCAAGTTTTTTATTAGTGGTTTTAATAGTTTGGTTTACATGCATATCATATTTCAGGTTGTTGTCTATTATAACACCCAGGAGTTTGGTGTACATATCTGTTGAGATTATGGTGCCATTGTTAGATGTTATAGTAAACGAAGGTTGAGAGGATTTGTGAGTAGGAGAGAAGAGCAATAGCTTTGTTTTATTAGGGATTAATATCAGCTGTTGATTAGAGATCCAGTTTTTCACTGTATTAAAGGTTTTCTGGGTTAAACTAAGGAGATCTGTAGGGGTAGAGACTGTGCAGATTAGGGTGGAGTCATCGGCATATTGTATGCAGGTTGCATCTGGGAATCAGTGTGGAGGTCACTGATAAAGAGGGAGAAAAGAAGGGGGCCTAATATGTAGCCTTGAGGGACACTAAGGGTAATGTGGAGAAGGGTGGAGAGTTTGTCCTGCCAAAGGACAGCCTGCTGTCTTCCACTAAGATAAGACTGAAACCATTGTATGGCATGGTTTTAGGGTAAGTAAGAGTAGCTGGTGGTTAGCCATGTAAAGATCAAGAAACAGGACAGAAGATAGTTTTGTTGTTGGTATGGTTGGAATTTATGACATTAGAAAAGGAGAGGAGGGCTGAGGTGGTACTGTGTGGTGGTCTAAATCCATGCTGGGAGGGGCCAGAAGATTATGTTGAATAACATAGTGTAAGAGTTGTTTATGGGTACACTTTTCCATAATTTTAGCCAGAGGGGAAAGGATAGCTATTGGTCTATAGTTTGACAGCTCAATGGAGCTGCCTATGACATGTGATATTTTCCAGATAGAGGGGATAGAGGCTTCAGTTATGGTTCTGTTATCAAAATACAGACAGGGCATGTTATACCATCAGCAGCTTTTTGCAGGTAGTCTGCAGGGAGGAGGTCAGCTGAAAGGGTGGTTGGTTTGAGTTTTTTAATTAGGGCTCTAATGAGTGAAGTCAGAACTTTTTGGAAGCTAAAGGAGAGAATGTCACTGGGTTTAGGGGTTTCAGCATTAAGACAAGTGGGTTTAAGTTTGCTAGCAAGGGCCTGGATGGTTTCTGTAAAGAAACTGTTGAAGGTGTTGGTAATGGACTCTGGTGATTTTTGGGTTGAGGCTGAGGGGGATGGAGTTGTGGATTGCCCCGGGTGGAGGAGTTTGTTAATACCTGCCCAGAACTTCTGTGGCTTGTTGTGGTGTTTCTGCTGTAGATGGCAGAAATATTTGTTTTGTCTAGTAGTATGGATTTTTTTGTATCATTCCTATATTGTCGAAATTGTAGTTGATCCTGTGTGGCTTTAGAGGAGCACCAGGTGTTCCAGGCATTATTTCTTTGGATGATCTTTAGCTTGTTTTTTTTAGTGAGCCAAGGGTCAATTTTTGTTTTAATTCTAATAGAGTGTGCAGGTGCATGGTTGTCAGGGATGGCCAGGAATGTGTTATTAAAGTGTGTTACTGCCTCATATAGTGGTAGTTGTTTTAGAATTGACCAATTGCATAATTTAAGTTCTTCTAAGAATTTATTAAGGTTGAAGTTTTTGTTATTTCTTATTGTTTTATATGTGGGTAGACGTAGACATTCAACTTTATGCCTAATAGTATACATTAAGAAATGATCACTTAGATCTCAGGGAGAGTACCTGATTTGTACATGTGGTGGGAGCTATTAATTAGTATCCAGTCTAGGATACTTTATTTTTAGGCTTGCTGATCCTAGTAGGAGAGGTTATAATTTGTGTAAAACCATGTAGGTTTACTTGGGTGATTGGGGTCTCTGCAGTGCAGGTGTTCCAGTCTATATTGAGGTCCCGTAGAACAATGGTCTCTTGGGGGTAGCCATTAGATAGCCAGTAGAGGATGCCTTCTAGGGTCCCTGAGTTATTACCTGGAGGAATATAGACACGTACTATGTTTATACATTTGTTTGTATTTATTTGTAGTTTGGAAATCATAATTTCTGCTTTGTTAAATATAAGTGGTTGAAGGTTGTCTATAGTAACATTTAGGGTGGTTTTATAGAGAACAGCAGCCCCTCCCCCTTTCCTGGTAGTACGATCTAGCCTGAGTATATTATAGCCTGGAGGTAGAATTTCATTATCTGGCGTAGTTGGTTTTAACCATGTTTCGGTCAAAGTATGTCAGGGGAGTAAGTTGTCAGGAGGGAATGGAGGTTGTGGACCTTATTACTGATGCTTCTAATGTTTAACTGGCAAGTTAATAGTGAGTTGGGGGTCTATTTAGGCTTTGTCTTATGTGTGAGCTGTTATGATTACAGTTAGTGTTGTCTGGGGATGGTGGCCCAGGGTTGGGCTGGATATCCCCATCAAGGGTAAGGGTGTGGGGCAAACTAGCTATGAGCTTTAGAAATGTATTTATCAGTTTTCGGTAATATTTAGTTTTGGTGTTAACATATTTGGGTATAACAGGGTGGGTGTTAGCAGGGGTAAAGGAGTTGGCATCAATGGACATGAATGAGTGGGCAGAAAGGTTTGAGAGGATTGGGGTGGTAGTAAGGTGTTTGGGATGGTTGAATCCTATATGTATACTTTCTATGTATATGGGAACTAAAGAGAAAAGACAGTCAGAAGTGGGGATTTGGAATTTCAAATGGCCTGTCAAACTTTTATAAAATGGAGCAATGCTCAAGGAACTTCTAGCAAGCAAAACCTGCAAATCAAGAATAAGAAACTCTATTTTATTTGTACATAAACATGTGTACATACATGTGTATTTTACATGTGTATTTGCCACATGCTCCAGGGATCTAAACCTTGTCATCACAATGAACAAAATATGCTGGAGGGCTATGTTCCTGACCCAGAGATTCCTCATACTCTGGAATAGACTGCCCATACATGTCAAGTAGAGCACCTCCTTGGCGCTCTTCAAAAGGAACCTTGACGACTGGATGGGAGATAGGAAATTCACCCCGGGGATCACGTCAGTAGCCCTGCTAGACAGGGGTCCAGGGAAGTAAATATTGTGGGAAGAAATATCCAGGGAATTGTTATGGCTAGGCTTGTATAGGCCATAGGGCCGATAGCCTAGTACCAACCTATGAACCTATGAACATTATCTTGTGTGTTAATATAACATGCCACTATATGGTGGTTTTATATGTACAGACTGAAGACTGGTGAAATAGTGCTTAATGTATTGCAGTTTACCCAAACCAGATTATTGTGCAGCACAAGGTTAGGCAGTGGGCTGTTAAATTTATTGCAGGATGAGCACAGTCTAGTTAAAGGATTTATACCACACAATGAGTCTTATAATACAATTGGATGTTAATCACCATACTAAGGGTTTCTTAGCTGAAAGGAAAATGTTCTTAAGGGAAAACTCAGCACGAGTCTGCTAAACGTCCAGTAGTAGTAAAGCCCAGTAGTAGTAAAGCCCAGTACTAGTAAAGTCCAGTAGTAGTAAAGCCCAGTGATAGTAAAGCCAGCGTGTAATGCTGGAGGTCTTGGGTTAATACTTCAAATTACAGCTAATATTTTCCTTTCATACTTGTGAATTGCCTTGTGCTATAATTATTTACTTTGTCAGTGTCAGTAATTCAACAGGTAGCACACTTGCCTTTTGTGCAGAATGCTGTGGGTTCTATTCCCACAACAGATAGATGGATTGCTGATAGTGCAGTGTAAGGAGAGTGCTGTTTTCTTGAATGTGTCACCCTTCAGAAGGCACATGAAAGTGAGGTCACATCTGCTTCAGTTAGTGGTATCTCAGGAGTCTGTGTTAGTTCATCGCAATGCAGTTACAGTGAACACCGGATCATTGACCCTCATTCAGTGAAAATTGTTTCATCGATTTGCTGAATTTACCATCGGCATGTAAATACTTGCCCTACAGCCCAGCTTAACCTTTTTTCCTCCACTGTAGTGCGCTCTCACAGTTAGTATATATAGCTAGGGGGTTGGGGGGGTGAAGCCCCCCACTTGGGTGGGTTCGATTTGCATAGCTGTTAGTTAATTGTGCTGTAAGGAAAGTATTTACTTGCCCTCTGTAAATTCAGCAGATCACTGAAACGATTTTTTGCTGAATGAGGGTCGACGATCCGGTGTTTCCTGCAATTGCATTGTGACAGACTAATATAGACACATAGCTCAGATGGATATAAAAGATCCAGTGGAACCTATCAAAAAGAGTGCAAGTCCTTTATTTAACATAACATAAAAAACATTATTTATATACTTACAAAATGTACATCTTTACAGGCACATAAACGCACATTTCTAATTTTTAGTATTTTTATAATTTTTGTTATAACACCCTCATTCTTATACTCCCATAACTGGCTCCCACTCCTTCTTCTGCAGCCATAATCTAATTTTCCCAACATATCTGCCAAAATCCATTTCTCATATAACAAAATTTCATGCAATCATTTATTCCAGGTAACATATTGCATAAAATAAATTTGCATCTACCCTTCGCACATATTCTTTCTTCTTGTTCTTTTAGTATCCATACATAATCTTATTCCAGTCTGTATTGGTTTTGTCATTAATTTTCTCAAAAACATTTTCTTCACACAACATTTTCCAGAGTTTCACCACTCTTTTACATTTCAAAAAACATTTTCTGTTTTCTCTTCCTCCCCACGAAGTAGACACACTCCTTCAGCTTTCTTTTGATATAACATATTCCGTTTTATTGATAACTTCTTTACTACCGATCTTCAGGGGAAGGTCTGACACTCTACAGTCTTAGTACAGCACTTTATCCTGACTTTAATGTCTTTAATCACTTCTTCTGGTAAACTTTCCCAGGGATTTACATAATAATATTGTTGCATTACATTATTATACCACGTTTCTCTCTATCATCTTTTTTTTCTTATTTGACATGTTTGTGTTTTTCATGGTAACTTCTAATTTCTTCATTTGCATATTGTTCTCATCATCCCCCAGAACATGTTGTACTTATATTTAAACATTCTCACCATTAATTTCATATTCTCTCCCTCTACCCACTGTAATACTCTACACAAGTTCAAACAAGCAGAATAAACGACTGGGTTTAGTAACCCCAGCCCCCCTTCATCTTCACTCATACACAACACACCTCTTTTCACTGGGTTTAATCTTGAATTCCATATGAAAGAAAACACCAATTGCACAATTTCCTTTTAATTTTTTCAGGGATCTTAGAAACATTTGCCATATATGCTATTTTCTCATTAATACAGAATTCACCAGATAAACCTTAGTAATCTATACATCCTCCACAAAAGAGATATTTCTTTCATTCTTTTTATCAAACTCTCATTGCATCATAACTACATACTTTTTCCCAAATTTTATCCCTAGCAAAAACACTTAATTCTTTGAAAATACAAACCCTCAGTTTTTACTGCGTTGCCTAAACCCTTACTTTTATCCTTATTCAAGGTCATTCCCATTTCTTTCAAACATCCCTTCAGACAAACAAACACTTCCCTCATCCAGTTTGTTCCTAACTACAACGATAATGTCTGCATTATGTCAAAACTACTGGAATCGCCACCTCCTTTTGCATCACTTATTTACTATCTTCATTTTATAAGCCACTTCACTCACCACCACATTCATTACCAGTGCAAATAATATTGCACTCCGGGGACATCCTTGTCTTATACCACGCTTCATGCATATTTATTTACTTGGCCACCCATTTAATAACACTCTCACTCTCTTGTTTTGATATGCTGACATACACAGTCTCCCAACTCTGCTACCTGTTCCATCCTTCTCCATAGCTTCCCACAAAGCATCATGTCCTACTTTATCAAATGCCTAGCTAATATGACCTATCATAAGTTTCACATCCTCCCTTTAACTTACATCACCTACAGTTTGTCTCACAACCAATAACAATTCTTGACATGCCTTCCCTTTTATTCTGTATATACTTTCATCCATAATATCCCTCATCCTTCCTGAACTCTCATCTGTATTATTCTCATATACAATTTTATAATCTGTTTTTAGTGTGATGGGTCTCCAATGTTTTATTTCAGTCGTCTCATCTTTCTTCCATATAAATGTGAATCTCCCACTACATAGCTGTTCGTAAACAGATCCTTCCTCCAACCATTCATTCAGTACGTTTATACAAGACTGCCTTTGCCAGGCCGTTAATGTCTTCTGCATTCCATGCCCTGTACCATCCGGGCCTGATACTGAATCAACAATTACTTTAATCCAAGACACTAATAGTCGTTTATTTTTCAAATGCCTTAACTTGTTCTGGACTTTCTTACTTTCCATTCTCTGTTATTTGCCTTCTTTTTACTCATATACACATTTTGCACAGGCTGTACTGCCATACTCATAATTTACTCGTGTTCTTTTTACCGCTCGTTTTACATTTTTCATTTCCTTCATTATATTGATATCCTCCTTTACTGTTTTACCCAAATATGCATATATCTCCTCCCTTTTCTTTTGTAAATAATATCTCTGCCTAAACAGTAATACCTTTTTTCTCAATTTATTTTACATATTTCTTTTTCAGTACTTTAATACTGCCTTGCATTATTCTCTTCAGTACTTTAATACTGCCTTGCATTATTCTCTTCAGTACTTTAATACTGCCTTGCATTATTCTCTTCAGTACTTTAATACTGCCTTGCATTATTCTCTTCAGTACTTTAATACTGCCTTGCATTATTCTCTTCAGTACTTTAATACTGTCTTGCATTATTCTCTTCAGTACTTTAATACTGTCTTGCATTATTCTCTTCAGTACTTTAATACTGCCTTGCATTATTCTCTTCAGTACTTTAATACTGTCTTGCATTATTCTCTTCAGTACTTTAATACTGCCTTGTATTATTCTCTAATACATTTCTTACATTTTCCCATACTTCCCTTTCTCTTCCTTTCTTACCTTATCCTGCCATTGAAAATCACACTTTTCATACTTCTATTTATATTCAATCCACCAATCTGACCAGTTTTTATAGACGTCCTTCATGGTTATATGATCCTTCCATAACTGCAGTACTTTCCACTCTCCAATTTCATCCCATAATTTCTCATTTATTCTTTCTGTTCCCTTTCTTATTTTAACATTCTTCTGTCACCTCCATTCATATTGGTCTAAAAAACCTGTAAATGGTGTAAAAAACTGTCATGACTGTATTATCATCTGCTATGCCCAAGCCTTCCAGTAATATAAACTAACCACTTTAAAGATCTAAGTGCCCTCTTTCTTTAAGTCCAGTGACTTTTGTTCCACACAACTTGTTTGCCACATTGTATCACTTCCTGCATGTTTTACTTCTTTTTGTTCCACACAACTTGTTTGCCACATTGTATCACTTCCTGCATGTTGTACTTCTTTTTGTTCCACACAACATATTTGCCACATTGTATCACTTTTGCATGTTTTACTTCTTTTTGTTCCACACATCTTATTTGCCACATTGTATCACTTCTTGCATGTTTTACTTCTTTTTGTTCCACACAACTTGTTTGCCACATTGTATCACTTCCTGCATGTTTTACTTCTTTTTGTTCCACACAACTTATTTGCCACATTGTATCACTTCCTGCATGTTTTACTTCTTATTGTTCCACACAACTTATTTGCCACATTGTATCACTTCCTGCATGTTTTACTTCTTTTTGTTCAACACAACTTATTTGCCACATTGTATCACTTCCTGCATGTTTTACTTCTTTTTGTTCCACACAACTTGTTTGCCACATTGTATCACTTCCTGCATGTTTTACTTCTTTTTGTTCCACACATCTTATTTGCCACATCGTATCACTTCTTGCATGTTTTACTTCTTATTGTTCCACACAACTTATTTGCCGCATTGTATCACTTCCTGCATGTTTTACTTCTTTTTGTTCCACACAACTTATTTGCCACATTGTATCACTTCCTGCATGTTTTATTTCTTTTTGTTCCACACAACTTATTTGCCACATTGTATCACTTCCTGCATGTTTTACTTCTTATTGTTCCACACAACTTATTTGCCACATTGTATCACTTCCTGCATGTTTTACTTCTTTTTGTTCCACACAACTTATTTGCCACATTGTATCACTTCCTGCATGTTTTACTTCTTTTTGTTCCACACAACTTGTTTGCCACATTGTATCACTTCCTGCATGTTTTACTTCTTTTTGTTCCACACAACTTATTTGCCACATTGTATCACTTCCTGCATGTTTTACTTCTTTTTGTTCCACACAACTTATTTGCCACATTGTATCACTTCCTGCATGTTTTACTTCTTTTTGTTCCACACATCTTATTTGCCACATTGTATCACTTCTTGCATGTTTTACTTCCTTTTGTTCCACACAACTTATTTGCCATATTGTATCACTTCCTGCATGTTTTACTTCTTACTGTTCCACTCAACTTATTTGCCACATTGTATCACTTCCTGCATGTTTTACTTCTTTTTGTTCCACACAACTTATCTGCCACATTGTATCACTTCCTGCATGTTTTACTTCTTTTTGTTCCACACAACTTGTTTGCCACATTGTATCACTTCCTGCATGTTTTACTTCTTTTTGTTCCACACAACTTATTTGCCACATTGTATCACTCCCTGCATGTTTTACTTCTTTCCCCTTCTTTCTACATTTTCTCCTTATTATATTTGATGAGACAAGGCTGTCTTTTTCCTTACTACTCATGTGCATGTATAGTGCTATAATTCTATAAACATGTTCTCTCCATGTCACATCTACAACAGTTAACCTTCCTGTCCTTACCCATGCAGTATCTTCACTGTTTTAATGCAACACAACCACTTCAGAAGCGCTTTCATCTCCTGAGTTCCACATTATATTTCCACCCCAGATCTTTCTGTTTGCAGTCTTTCTTCACTTAGGTTCATAGGTTCATAGGTTCATACTAGGCTATCTGCCCTAGGGCATTTATAAGCCTAGCCAGAGTGTGTGTGGCTTTCACCACCTCTTAGGATGAGAATACTATACCCATTAGTTTGCTGTGTCTCTGTCCAGCAGTGATACAGAGATGATTCCCGGGGTAAACCTACGATCTCCCATCCACTTGTCAAGATTTCTCTTGAACAGAGTCAGTGAGGGGCTCTGCCTCACATGGACTGGGATTCTGTTCCATAGTGTAGGGAGTCTCTGGGTGATGAATCTGTCCCTCCAGCATGTCCTATTTATATCCATGTTGAGGTTTAAGTCTCTTGCTCTCGTGGCTCTGGTGGATTTGGATTATTTGAGGTGGAGCATGTCCATTAATTCCGGGTTGGACATGGCCTTGTATGTCAGGCACAGATCACCTCTGAGCAGACGGTATGTGACTGAATAGAGCTGGAGTTTCTTCAGTCGGGCATCATATGACATATGTTTGAGCCCCTTTATCCTTTTGGTGAGGAACTTTTGGGGTCTTTCCAACTGCTGCAGGTGTCGGGTAAGGTACATTCAATGGGGCGTTGTACTCAATCATTGGTCTGATAAGTGAAGAGTACAGGGTACAATGACCTCTCCTGATCTGGATGTAAATCCCTTCATGATCAGGTGGGCAATGTAGAAGGTCTTGTTAACCACTTTGGCAATGTGAGTGTCAAAAGAGGTTACTGTCAACTTGGGGCCCCAGGTCCCTGATAACCTTCCGTGTTTAATGGATTACCACCTATGTGGTAATTAGGGGTTACCTTGTTTTTCCCAAAGGGTATGACTATACATTTTGGCATTTAGCTTAAGGCCATGGCTCTGGCTCCAGTTATCCATTTCTATGAGACCTCTCTGGAGGATGTCTGTGTCTGATGGAGTGTCAATTATGGTGCCCAATTTGCAGTCATCTGCAAATTTTGTCAGCCACAATCCCCCTATGTTTGCCTGCACTTCAGAAAAATAAATGCCGAACAAGAGGGCCCAGGACTGAGCCCTGTGGGACACTGCTCGTGACCGCTTAGAGTCTGACATGGCACCAGCAACTCTAACTCTGTGTGTTCTGTCCTTGAGCCAGTTTGCAACCCATCTTGTGACATATGGGTTTACATCTAAGCTGGTGAGCTTTTCTATGATGCCCGAGTGGGGTATTGTGTCAACGCTTTTGCTAGGTCAAGGTAGGCTGTGTGAACTGCCTTACCCTCATCAATGGCCTTAGTGACTGTTTCAAAGTTGACCAAGTTCAAGAGGCAGGATCTGCCCTTGACAAAGCCAAATTGGGTAGGATCCAGTATCTGTAGGTCCCCAATGTCTTTATTTATGAGTTCCATTATGATCCTCTCCATAGCTTTGCAGACAAGGCTCGTCAAGCTTATGGGGCGGTAATTTCAGGGTCCGTAGAAGCACCGCCTTTGTGGAGTCACCACAGTTGCCATACGCCATTCTTTATCCTGTAGTAAGGCTAAGATTAAACAGCAGCCTTATGTGTGGGTTTAGTTCCTCATTGAGTTTGTGTAGCACACAGCCGGGGACACCGTCCGGTCCCATTGATGCTGTGTTTTTTGCTTTAGAGAGCAGCTCTCACCTGGGCATCTGAGATGTTTGGGAGGCTAGACTCTGGTGGGATAGATATTTCTCCTTTTGGGGGGGAGGGAGGGAGGGGAGAAATTTGCACTGAACCTGTCTGCCAGTATGTTGGCAATGTCTGACAGGAATCTTCTATCCCCTAACAGAATAATATCCACATCACATTAAGTGCACTGTTCCAGTGTCCCAGTCCTTCTCACGGTGTTAATGATCGTGTTCACATTTACTGAAAGCACTACAAATTGCTGCTTTTCCTTCTAAGTTTAGGGAAATATTTTTAAGTTTTCATTTTCTCATTGCTACTTTTACCCCAACTAAATATTTTTTCCTGGGTTTATGTACAAATAATGCCTGATGCTCAGAATTAGATTTTTCACTGGGTAGAACTTCAGAAAGTATTATTATCAGTCCCTTCTCCTGACATCTCTCCCTGCATGCACTCTCTTTCCCCGCCATTTTGTTTTCTTCGTCTTCTACACATTTGCTTCACTTAGTGGATCCTTTCTCCAGCCACTTGTTCTCCTTCCTCTTGTATGTTTTCTTCCATTTCCTCTTCCTTTTCATTATTTACTGTTTGCTCTTAATAATCCATCCAAAAGTGTCACTTTTTTACACAACCTGCATACAAACACAAGCACACAGACCTTCTTGCTGTATGTCCTTTCTCCCCACACTGCGTACACTGTACCTTGTCGCAATCATTAATTAAATTAGAAAAATCCTCACAAAAGAAACATGATTTAAGCTGGCTAGTACATCTCAATGTCCCTCTATGGCCAGCCACAGAAATAACACTTGGCAAGTGTTTCACCATGTTTTTATTTTTTCACAATTCAAAACAGCCTTCAACCACCACCCTTTATTTTAAGTTTCTCTCATGTCCAACTTTCACAATATCAGTAGTTTCACACATACCCTGCATGCATTTTTTATCATCTAATTCCTGTTCATCATTTTTAAACTGCAAAGCAATATTTTTAAACATTTAAGTTACTACCAGGAAACAGATAATTGTTCCATTGATAAATGTCCTTTTTGTTATACAGCTCCACAGATTTCATCATCAGTTTCAAAAAATCACAGAAAGCTTCTGTCCCACAGTGTATAAAATACAGAATTTATTGAACTTTAAAACACAGAACAGTTACTGAGTTACCGCACATGTAATATCTATTACAGTGTCAATTTTTCTTCTTATTCTCACATTTGGTCTTCCCTTCTTTTTAAAATTAGTTTTATTTAAAGTTTGGTGCTTCTGTCCTTTTGTGTCCTGTTGCTGCTGCATACGGTTTACTTACTGCATTATATGATGTCACAAAACCAGGCAGCTCAGTTGTTTTACTTTGTCTTTGCTGTGCACAACAATCCAGAAAAGTACCCAGGAAGGGTAAAAAACAGCAATCCACAGCTTCGAAGCAAAAGTTTAATATGAACCACACCAACACATAAACACTTTCACAAATATCACTACATTTTCATCCCTGGTATACAGACTTCATCAGATGCAGACAATCGACATTACACAGCTTGTGATGTTGATTGTCTGCATGTGATGAAGTCTGTATACCACGGACGAAAACTCAGTGATATTTATGAAAACGTTTATGTGTTGGTGTGGTTCATATTAAACTTGTGCTTCGAAGCTGTGGATTGCTGTTTTTTACCCTTCCTTGGTACTTTTCTGGATTTTGTTACTAGTACTTTTTGGTACCTTGGTTTCAGTTCATTTTCCAGGTTTTTGACTGCTGTGCACACGTTTTAACTGCTGAATTTTCTGCTGCCACATCACCTGGATCCTTTTTTACATGACCTTTTTCAGACGTGCTGAGGATGGTAATCTGCCATCTCACCCCATATAACAGTGGAACTGTCACCTGGATCATCCTGCTTTATTAGTTGTAACAGAACATCATCTGGAAGCACTCTTGACACCGGTTCTTGTATCTGCATCACTTCAACAATCCCTCTTACCTCCTTCTCCAAACAGTGCTCAATTGTAACATCCAACACACAGGAATCTTTGTTTACATTCTGAAGCTCCATATAGAACAAATTTGTCTCCAAGTTCTCACTTCCCCCCTCCAAACATTTTTAGCCTCCCTGGTGCTGCCACTTCCCTTAGGCCTTTTCTTGCTGTTGTAGGAGCCCTCCAGTGCCATCTAGCAGCTCCAAAGTGTAGGAGAAGTTCGCTGGTGCCCTGTACAAATTTCTCCTAGTGGTATAAATGCCAGCTTGATTCTCACTTGAAAATCGGCCACTAGTCTGGTGGAACTAACTTGCTCAACAAATTAATAAAATATAAACGTATGTGAAGTTAAAGATGTGTGGTCACTCAAGGCCTTGCACACGGCCCTCCACAATCCATCCTCAATGGGCAGGCCTTCAAAAGTCCAGTAACTGTTGGTTTAAAGGAAACAAAAGATATACAGAATGTTATTAAAAGGCCATATTGAATATGCATAATTGGTGGAACAGTAGCAACATGTTCACAAAAGGGCTGACACAGATAGTGGTACTGATTAGCAATGCAAATAGTGAGCCTGATGCATGACACTGTTATAAAGATTCATGATGTGAGAGTGATTCTGATTCATGGTGCATATAGTAATACTGATTCATGGTACAGATAGTGAACCCAATGCATGACACTGTTATAATGATTCATGATATGGGAGTGGTTCAGATTCATGCACATATAGTAATACTGATTCATGATACAGATAGTGATCCTGATGCATGACACCGTTATAACGATTGATGATATGGGAGTGATACTGATTCATGCACATATAGTAATACTGATTCATGATACAGATAGTGATCCTGATGCATGACACCGTTATAAAGATTCATGATGTGAGAGTGATTATATAGTAATACCGATTCATGAGTCTATATTAGAACACCGAACTTTCAAAATTTCGAGTGTTCTAATATCGACCCATTTTCAGCGAATGCTGAAAATATTGAAGAAACAGAAAACCAAATTTTTTCCTAGGGAAAGAATTTGGTTGTCTGTTTCTGTTGCTTTGGTATTTTCAGTGCTGTGGTGGAAAGTTACGGGTTGTGTTCAGGTAAGTGCGTGATTGCGTGGACGTGAGGGTTAGGGCAGGTTAGGTGAGTTAGGGTTAGGGCACAGGCCAAGTAAGTGTGCGATTGTGTGGATGTGAGGGTTAGGGTGGGGTAGGTGAGTTAGGGTTAGGGCGCTGGTAAGGTGACTGTGTGATAGTGACGGACCTTAGGGTTAGGGTTTGGGTTAAGGTAAGTGGATAGTTAGTGGTGTATGTATAGTTTAGTGTAAGATTAGGTGTAAGAGTTTAGGTGTATGTGTGTGGATTGCTGTTTGTTTGGTGTGCTTGTATTGTGTGTATGTGTTTTGGAACAGCAATTTTTTTCCCTAGGAAAAGATTTGCTGTTCTGTATGTTTGATGTTTTAAATTTTCAATTAATAGGGTTCGATATTAGAACACTCGAAATTTTGAAAGTTCGGTGTTCTAATATAGACCCTGATTCATGA
The DNA here is from genome assembly GCF_019279795.1 of Protopterus annectens. Classification (NCBI taxonomy): domain Eukaryota; kingdom Metazoa; phylum Chordata; order Ceratodontiformes; family Protopteridae; genus Protopterus; species Protopterus annectens. The sequence goes on from NC_056749.1 coordinate 26,840,654, forward strand.
TATAGATAGTGATCCTCATGCATGACATCATTATAATGATTCGTGATATAAGACTGATTCCGATTCCCAGCACATATAATAATACTGATTCATGATACAGATAGCGAACCTGATGCATTACACCATTATAACAATTCATAATATGAGATAGATTCTGATTCATGGCACATATAGTAATACTGATTCATGATACAGATCGTGATCCCAATGCATGACATCATTATAATGATTCATGATACTAGAGTGATTCTGATTCATGGCACATATAGTGATACTGATTCATGGCACATATAGTTATACTGATTCATGATACACAAAATGATCCTGATACATCACACTGTGATACTAATTTATGATTAGTGGGTGGTAGATGGTTATGTTAATTCATGACACACAGTGATACTGATTCATGACAGAGACAATGATACTGATTCATGACATACAGTGATGTTGAGTCATGACATATTGATGCTGAGTCAAGACACAGTGATACTGATTTATGACACGATGTGGTCATGACACAGTGACACTGATTCATGGCACAGACACTGATGTTGATTCATGACACAGACAGTGATGTTGAGTCATAACACAGTGATACTGATTCATGACACAATGATGTTGTCATGGCACAGTGACACTGATTCATGGCACAGACACTAATGTTGATTCATGACACAATGGTGCTGAGTCATGACACAGACAGTGATACTGATTCATGACAGACAGTGATGTTTACTCATGACACTGACAGTGATGTTGATTTGTGATTCTGATTCTTGACAGGCAGTGATGACTTATGAGACAGGCAGTGACACTGATTCATGACAGACAGCGATGCTTACTCATGACACATTGATACTGATTCATGACACAGTGAGGTTGGGCCATGACACAGGGATGTTAGGTCATGACAGAGACAATGATACTGATTCATGACACAGGGATGTTGAGTCATGACACAGACAATGATACAGATTCATGACACAGGGATGTTAAGTCATGACAGAGACAATGACACTGATTCATTACACAGTGATGCTGAGTCATGACAAAGGCAATGATACTGATTCATGATGCAGGGAGGTTGAGTCATGACATACAATGATACTGATTCATGAAACAGGGATGTTGAGTCATGACACAATGATACTGATTCATGACACAGGGATCTTAAGTCATGAAAGAGGCAATGATCTTAATTTGTGACACAGTGATGTTGAGTCATGACAGAGACAATGATACTGATTCATGACACAGGTATGTAAAGTAATGACAGAAACAATGATTCTGATTTATGACACAGTGATGTTGAATCATGACACAGGAATGTTAAGTCATGACAGAGGCAATGATACTGATTCATGACACGGGGATGTTACGTCATGACAGAGGTAATGATACTGATTCATGACATATGGATGTTGAGTCATGACACAGACAATGATACTGATTCATGACACAGGGCTGTTGAGTCAAGACAGAGACAATGATACTTATTCATGATACAGGGATGTTGAGTCATGACACAATGATACTGATTCGTGACACAGTGAGTAGTCATGACAGAGACAATGATACTGATTCATGACACAGGGGAGTTGAGTCATGACAGAGACAATGATACTGATTCAAGACACAGGGATATTTAGTCATGACACAGATGATGATATTGATTCATGACACAGGGATGTTGAGTCAAGACACAGCAGTGATATTGATTCATGACACATTGATGTTGAGTCATGAGACAGACAATGATACTGATTCATGACAGTGATGTTGAGTCATGACACAGACAATGATACTGATTTATGACATAGTGATGTTGAGTCATGAGATAGACAATGATACTGATTCATGACACAGTGATGTAGAGTCATGACAGAGACAATTATATTGATTCCATGACACAGGGAGGTTGAGTCATGACACAGGGATGTTAAGTCATGACAGAGACAATTATACTGATTCATGACACAGGGATGCAGAGTCATGACAGAGACAATGATACTGATTCATAGCAGACAGTGATGTTGAGTCATGATGCAGACAATGATACTGACTCATGACATAGTGATGTTGAGTCATGCGAGAGACAATGATACTGATTCATGACACAGTGATGTTGAGTCATGACAGAGTCAATGATATTGATTCATGACACAGGGAGGTTGAGTCATGACACAGGGATGTTAAGTCATGACACAGGCAATGATACTGATTCATGACACAGTGATGTTGAGTCATGACAGAGACAATGATACTGATTCATGGCACAGAGATGTTGACTCATGGCATAGACAATGATACTGATTCATGACACAGTGATGTTAAGTCATGACAGACACAGTGATACTGATTCATGACTCAGGGATGTTAAGTCATGACACTGACAATGATATTGATTCATGACACAGGGATAAGTCACGACACAGGGATGTTGAATCATGACACTGGCAATGATACTGGTTCATGACACAGTTATGTTGACTCATGACAGAGACAATGATACTGATTCATAACAGACAGTGATGTTTTTTCATGACAGAGACAGTGATACTGATTCATGACACAGGGATGTCGAGTCATGACACAGACAATGATATTGATTTATAACACAGGGATGTTGAGTCATGACAGAGACAATGATATTGATTCATGACAGTGATTTTAAGTCATGACACAGACAATGATATTGATTCATGACACAGGGATGTTGAGTCATGACACAGACAGTGATATCAATTCATGACACACTGATGTTGAGTCATGACACAGACAATGATACTGATTCACGACACAGTGATGTTGAGTCATGAGATAGACAATGATACTGATTCATGACACAGTGATGTTGAGTCATGACAGGGACAATGATACTGATTCATGACACAGGGATATTGAGTCAAGACACAGACAGTGATATTGATTAATGGCACAGTGATGTTGAGACATGACAGAGACATTGATGTTGATTCTTGTCACAGGGATGTTAAGTCATCACAGAGACAATGATACTGATTTATGACACAGTGATCTTAAGTCATGACAGAGACAATGCTACTGATTCATGACACAGTGATGTTAAGTCATGACAGAGACAATGATACTGATTCATGATACAGTGATGTTGAATCATGACACAGACAGTGATACTGATTCATGACACAGGGATGTTAAGTCATGACAGAGGCAGTGGTACTGATTCATGACACAGTGATCTTAAGTCATGACAGAGACAGTGCTACTGATTCATGACACAGGGATGTTGAGTCATGACACAGACAGTGATATTGATTCATGACACAGTGATGTTGAGTCATGACACAGATAGTGATGCTGATTCATACACAGGGATATTAAGTCATGACAGAGACACTGATACTGATTCATGACACAGTGATGTTGAGCCATGACACTGACAATGCTACTGAGTCATGACATAGTGATGTTGAGTCATAACAGAGCCAATGATACTGATTCATGACACAGGGATGTTGAGTCATGACAGAGACAATGATACTGATTGATGACACAATGATGTTGAATCTTGACACAAACGATGATACTGATTCATGACACAGGGATGTTAAGTCATGACACAGGGATGTTGAATCATGACACAGGCAATGATACTGATTCATGACACAGTGATGTTGAGTCATAACAGAGACAATGATACTGATACATGCCTCATTGATGTTGAGTCATTAGAGAGACAATGGTGCTGATTCATGACACAGGGATGTTACGTCATGACACAGGGATGTTGAATCATGACACAGGCAATGATACTGATTCATGACACAGGGATGTTGAGTCATGACAGAGACAATGATACTGATTCATGACACAAGGATGTTGAGTCCTGACACAGACAATGATACTGATTCATGACACAGTGATGTTGAGTCATGACAGAGACAATAATACTTATTCATGACACAGGGATGTTGAATCATGCCACAGGCAATGATACTGATTCATAACACAGTGATGTTGAGTCATGACAGAGACAATAATACTTATTCATGACAGACAGCGATGTTGTTTTATGACAGAGACAATGATACTGATTCATGACACAGGGATGTTGAGTCATGACAGAGACAATGATACTGATACATGACTCAGAGATGTTGAGTCATTACAGAGACAATGATACCGACTCATGACACAGTGATGTTGAGTCATGACACAGACAGTGATATTCATAGGTTCATAGGTTCATACTAGGCTATCTGCCTGAGGGCATTTACAAGCCTAGCCCATAGTTTTGTGGCTTATGCCACCCCTTTAGTATGGGGAACTTTAGTATGGGGAATTGATTTATGACATGGTGATGTTGAGTCATGGCACCGACAGTGATGTTGATATATGATACAGGGATGTTTAGTCATGACAGTGACACTGATACTGATTCATGACACAGTGATGTTGAGTCATGACACTGACAATGATACTGATTCATAACTCAGTGATGTTGAGTCATGACAGAGACAATGATACTGATTTATGACACAGGGATGGTCAGTCATGACAGACAATGATACTGATTCATGACAGAGACAATGATACTGAGTCATGACACAGAGATGTTGATTCATGACACAGGGGTGTTGAGTCATGACACAGACAGTGATGTTGAGTCATGACACAGTGATACTGATTCATCATGTCTATGTCATGAATTAGTATCACTCATATCATGCATCGTTTCTCTCTATGTATCATTAATTGATGTGTATCTTATAACTATTTGAAGAGTAGCATTTGCATTCTTGTAGCATTTGCTTACAACTTACACATTTTCCACTGTTCCATTAGTCATCTACATTCATCATGACTTTTCTTATAACATTTCCCACAATCCTTATTCTTTAAACAAATGACTAAGCTCATGAAATGCTTTTGGCAACATAAACATATTTGCCTTTTAGTACATCAAATGGACATCTTATTAGCAATGTACTTAGTCACTTTTTATTGAAATGCAGAGAAATCCCTGCTAATTATTTCCAGTGATATTATATTATTTAGGGCATGCTCTAATGTCAAATCCTTTGCGTTTGTTTTAAGAATATTACTAGAAGTCCAATGCGCTATCCATTGCGCCACAGAGCCAGTCACAATTGTCACATACAAATGTGTCCCTTAATGTATCAGAAAGACTACCTAAAAACAGACAATCTTATGCTTCCCGTGCAGATATAGAAACAAAGTTACTAGCTCAGCGGGTATCAGATTAGCATCTGATGCCAAGAATATCATAAAACCATGAGATATATCCCCACAGTAGGTGTTTGGATTAATTTTCAAGTGCTGACACAGCATAAGGGGTGCTGCAATCCTGAAGTATCAACCTTTAGATGAGATGTTAAACTAAGGCTCTATCTTTTCTGAGTTTGGCTGTAGTTTATGTAGATGTGAAAGATCCCATGACACTTATAAACATGAGTTTTTATTGACAAAACCTGTTAGAGATAACCAGTAAAATAATTGACAATAATCAAACATATTAAAATTATTTCCATCCATTTTAACTGAAAAAAAAACTTATAAAACAAAACATAATCATTAAGCACGCCATTTACTTCATTTTTTCAACAACTATTTTCTTTCACATGTCATTATATGATGAGTTGTTTAGAGTGTAACATTAAAATATGGTTCCGCAAATCAAGCAATCAAAAATCAGACATAACTCAAACAAAATACACAGCTTTGATACATATTCACCCGTTTGCAATGTTATTTTACCCTTTATTCCAGCCAGTTCACTTTATAACATTCTATGTATTTCTTTAAATCCACACCAGTGATCTGTGATCCAGGACTTACACATCTGTGGTGTCCTGTTCAGGTGTCTTCAGGTTAGTATCATCACTACCTTATGTCTCTACTGAAAGCAGACAATGCCTAATAGAATAAATCCAGTTAACAAGACTCAGTCAATCAATCAATAAATATAGACACACACACACTCACACAAGCATACCCTTAAACGCACACATATGCACACATACATGCATATATACACATGCGCGTGCACACACACACACACACACACACACACACACACACACACACACACACACACACACGCGGATTCACTTTATATCCTTGAAATACTGAAATTCAGTATTTCAAAGCTATAAAGTCGAATTTTTGAAACCACGAAAATGCAGAACCGCGAAATTCAAAATCTCGCACACCAGAGATTTTGAATTTTGTGGTTCTACTGCACACACACACACACACACACACACACACACACACACACCATCCTCCCCTCACACAAACACAAGCTCTCTACTACATAAAAGCAGAGGGGCTGCGCCCCATGCTCCCCCACTTAAATATTCTCACTCTGAGGTTGCACTACACACAAACACACCCAAAACACTACCACACAAGCTACATTCTCCTCGCACACACACATCACAGCAACAAAACACACTGAAGCACACCACAGCCCCTACCCAAAACCCCTAACACACAAACACTCTTACCTGAATCTATAACCACAGTGAAACCTCAGAAGTGCGAAATTCAAAACTGCCGATATTCGAGGTTTTGAATTTTGAACTTCTGAGCTTTTGTTGTTATCAGGATTCCACTTTATGTTCTCGAAATACTGAATTCTGATATTTCAGCATTTCGAGCTTCTAAAGTGAATCTGTGTGTGTGTGTGTGTGTGTGTGTGTGTGTGTGTGTGTGTGTGTGTGTGTGTGTCTGTGTGTGTGTGCATGAGTGTGCACAGGCATGTGTGTATATGTACATGTGTGTGCATGGGTGTGTGTGTATGTGTGTATATCTATATATCTCTCTTTCTTTCTCTCTCTCTATAGATATATATATATATATACACACACACACACACACACACACACACACACACACACACACACACACATGCACTTATACACACATGTCTGCGCACACTCATGCACTCACACACACACACACACACACACACACACACACACACACACACACACACACACACACACACACACACACACACATACACACACTCATAATTTCTAAATTGATTTGCCTTATGAAGTTGTAATCATTCATCACTTACTACTGGCTGTGGACTCAATTTCTTAGTGCCTTTGCAGTGTGTTAAAATTCTTTCAAAGCATGTTTGTATGGTTCATTCAAATATGCAGTAGTCTATATGCTTTGAAGTGCATTTCACCAATCAGAACTGAGATTTTCTTTTCATCTTCAGGGTTATTCACTTAAAGCTTCAGTCTTTCAACCGAAGCTAACCAATTTTTATGCTGTAGAAGTGAAAGTCTTCACCTCTGCCTTTAGTTTGTAGGCTTTGTACTACACAATGTTTAACTTATTATAGTATGCAAATACAGAATTTGTTTTTGGTCAAAATATTTACTATATTTTCATTTTTATCCTGAAGACACTTAACTGTCCAGATTTTCACAGAATATCCAGATTTTTGCATCATACTTTTGAACTGATCTTCATAAAATTTATGGTTTTCTGGCAAATCACTGAAGATTGAAGTTCGTAAATAATGACATACAGTTGAGTTATGGAGTTCCGATCCTTCAGAAAATACACAGTAACATAAATTTTGTTATTCTAACAATTTTCTAAGTTTATAAGAGAGATATTTAAACTCTGTACCTATTTTTGGGCCTTTGTCCCCTCATTATTTTAGGCTTTGCCCAGAATTGTTGCCTGAGAGGTTGAAGGGTATGCCTGAAGGACACTTTTGTGGAATTTGATACTACAAACCACTCTGTGTAATTATTTTTATGTTACAGTGGCAGTGTCTAAATCACATTTCTGCATAAACCATACTGCATACATTGTTTTCTTTTGAAAGTAATACATATCTTACATATTATTCAAAACTGTTGGTCTTGCCTTTAGAGAATTTTTTTTACCAAATATACTCTGCTTAAATTGTTTCTGTATATCATCACAAGTTATGTAAAATGTTTATGTTTTCTTTCTGATAATTATAGCAATGTAAAATCTTCTCAAACATATTCAGTAAATGATTTTTTAAAGCACTTGTGTCCCCTTAAGGTAAATAACTTTCATATAAAAGTAACAGCATAAAACATTGACTTGTGCAACTATTATCTTTTGTTATGTAAAAGATCACTTTGTGTGGCTTTATGCCTACTATGTTTATATGTTCATATGTTCATGGGATCCAGATCAGGGGTACATTTACAATTTTCCATCCAATTGTTGAGGTTTTGTTTAAATAGGGTCAGGGATTAACTCTGTTTTACATGGATGGGGAGCCTATTCCATAGCATTAGGATTCTTTGGGACACATATCTGTCTCTCTAGCACATTCTGTTTATGTTACAAAGCAAAGTTCAGATCCCCAGATCTAGTGTTTCTGGTGATGTTTGTTTTGCACATGTGCAACAGATCCATCAGGGCTAGGTTTGAGGAAGCCCTGTAAACCAGGCAAAGATCCTCTGTCAGCAATCTATAGGAGACTAAATACATCATTTAGGCAATTAGTGTAGGACAGGGTATTCATACCATGAATTCTCCTGGTGAAAACCTTTGTGGACATTCCAACTGTTGCATATGTCTAATTAGGCACATAACAAAGGGGGAATTGCACTCAATGATATGTCTGATAAGGCCCATGTATAAGATGGACGTCATAGAATGATTTTCTTACTGTCTTAGCTATGTGTTGATCAAAGGACAGATTTCTGTTTACATATGTTCCCAGATACCTGACTACTGGGTCAACTCTAAGGGGTATTTTATCAATGGCATAATTAACTTGGTTTGACAGTTTCCCAAAGGGCATTGCAATGCATTTTTGGCATTAAATTTTAGGCCATGGCTTTGGCACCAGCCATTTGTCTATGTTAAAACCTCTTGTAAGACGTTGATGTCTTGGGGGAATCTATAATAGCTGGCAATTTACAAGGGAAACTTGGTGAGCTAGAGGCCTTAAATGTTAGCTATCCTTGACTTCTGAGAAGTAGATGCTAAACAGGAGAGGACCCTAGCACAGAGCCCTGGGGTACTCCTCTGGTGACCTGTCTCTTTGTGGAGGTAGTATCACTGATCCTAATTTCTTGGGTCCCATCTATGAGCCAGCTGACAATCCATTGCATTGTGTAGAGATTTATGTCTGGCTCAGAAACCTTGTCAACAATGTATGAGTTGGGTATTATATCCAACACCTTGGACAGGTCAGGATACAATATGCACTGTTTTACCCTTGTCCATTCTTGTCCATTGCCTTGGTGACCCTCACAAAGCAGTCCACCTGTCTAAGTAAGCTTGACTTTCCCTTAACAAAGCCAAATTGGGACAGGTCCAGTGTAGGCTGCCAGTGTCCTTGTTTATTATTTCTATGATAATTAATCCCACAGTTTTGCATATTAGGCTTGTTAGACTGATGGGTCTGTAGTTCCCTGGGTCAGTCAATGGTCTACCCTTGAGGAGGTGAATGATTGTTGTGGTCCTCCATTCACTTGGAACGTATGCTGTTTCGAAGCTGTAGTTAAAAATTGCATCAAGTGGTCCTGATAGGTGGTGTTTTAGACTGTTCAGCAGTCAACCATGGATGTTGTTGGTAACCATGGTCCCTGCTAATAATTGAAGGAAGTATGTTGGAGGGGAGTTCCCCTGGTGGAGCTGAGAGGGGAGTGGGGAGTAAAAATTGAGTTGAATTTATCAGCCAGTAGATTTGCTATGTCACCTGATCAGTGATGGTGGTACCATTCACACCAGTTCAGCACACTACTGTGTGTTACCTTTAAGGTTCTGGACATAGCAGAAGAAGGCCTTATGGCTTTCCTTAACCTGTGAGGCTATCCTGACCTCACAGTTTGTAGTTGGACTTAAGTAGACCTCATAATTTCTTGTTCAGTTCTATAACAGAGTACTTGTCTTTAAGGGAGTTGTTCTTCATGATTTTGGCCATGAATTTTCTTCTTTTATTATATACCCTGTTTAGGTGAGGATTCCACCAGTGGGGCTTGTTTTTAGTGTTTGTTTTGGGTTTATTTCTGGTAGGTATGGCAGCCTCTATGCAGCCATTCACATGTTTGTATAGAGACTTTGTGAATAATTTTGCATAGGTAGCTGTGGTCTCAGGGTTGGGGGAACCTTGAATTTTGACAAACTGTCACTTAATTGGATGTATTTTGTCCTAGAATAGTTCCAAACTGTTACTGGTTTAGTTTGATTTTCTAGGTTAATTTTTACTTCAGAGGAGACAACTTTATGATCCGACCTCTCTAGTGAGGACATTACACAGATCACTGGAATAAATGTGATGCATTTTATGTGGGCAAGACTGTAAATAAATTTAAATGTAGGATTTCATGTCATCTGTCAGAAACCCTCTCTGGATGCAAAAATAATGCACTAGCCAAACACCTTGCTCTTCATAAAAGACACACAGGTTTTAAGTTCCAGATCCTGGATCGCATAGACATAGGTGATCTTGAAGGAGACATCCCGAATATTCTGGAGAAACATGAACTTATGTGGCAATTAAAGCTGAACTCTTTTAGGAAGCCTAGACTAAACTACTACCGTTCAATTAAAAGTGTACTGGAACTTAAAAAATTGCCACATTGTTTACATGACTAGTTTTGTTTTATTTTATTCTTCCAGTTGGTTTTAAATACCATGTTAAATCATTTTAATTGAAGTGTGTATTTTGTATCTATCATCATAGATTTTTCTTTTTCTTATCCTTTTTTCCACTTTATTCAAAATGATGTGTAATAACAATACTAATTATACAATAAGATTTTTGTAGGTAGTTTTTAGGGTATTTGTACACAGACCTGAAGAAGTCTAGAAGGATGAAAGCGATCTTTGTTAACAATAGTTTACAGAAATAGAATATGATTTGTACAATGAGTTTTTTATGTACATATATTTATTTATTTATATACATTTTTAGATTGCCAAATGGTGTAAGGTTTTTGTATTTCCAACCATGTAGTATATTGTCTTGAAAAAAATCACAGCCTCAATAATTTGGTTAAATAAAAGGTACCACAATTTTATTTAAAGTACATAAAGGTTATATTATTATGACAGCTACTAAGTAGGGAAGGACCAGCTCGAATATTACACTGATGGGGAAAGGATGTGAATTTAACATGTATACCAATACACCATGTTTTACAGCACAATAAACCACTCCCTTACCTGATAACAAGTATATATACATAGTTAGAAAGCTTGTGAGGTAACTATTATTCTGTTATTTTCGTTTTACTTGGATCGCTTGTCTGTGTACTTAATAAAGGATTTTCGACTGGAAACAGACTGCCTGCCTTGCTTAGATTACTTAGTAATTCTGTATGTTTTTTTAAAATTATACATTTTTATTATTTTTTTACTCTGGACGAGTTTAAGTTTGCTACTTCTACGATCATTATCTGATCTGGCTAATATATAGTGATTATATATATATATATGTATATATATATATATATATATATATATATATATATATATATATATATATATATATATATATATATATTTATGGATTGAAAATCTTCCACACTAAGAAGTTTCTTACAAAAGATGATAAATCTGTACATTATATGTTGGGTCTCAAACTGGTGGAGTCAGAGGAAGCAGCACATTAGAACTAAGAATTATCTAACTGGGCTGACATGCTTAAAGGGGTCCTACTAGGTGCAGTATTATGTCCAGTGTTATTTACTTTAGTTCTTTCATAGTTACCAAAGAATTTCTCTATCTGGACGGCAAAATACACTCATGATATCAAATCTGGACAAGTTGTAACATCAAGAGATGTATAAGACTTTAATCTGCTTGATTAAAGTAACTTTTTGGGTTAAATCATAATGAGTTAAACATTAATAAAGACAAATGTGGGGTCCTTTACTTTGGCGAACCTAGCCTGGATGTCAAGGTGAAATTAGGAACCACAGTTTTACTGAATTTGTCAGAATGTAAGGATATGAGCATTAGAATTTGAAATACTTTTTTAATTTAGGTCACATGTACAGGTAATTAAAACCAAAATGCTCAAAGCTGTAGCATTCATTTTTAGGAACTTTGTTTCAAGGAATACAAGATTATTTTAAAAACGTACTTATTGCATGCATTCAGCCTATTATTGAAGTCTGAAGAAGCCTTATGGTGAAAGCGCTTACTTTTTTGTCGTAATAAAGATGTTTTGTTACTTATGGACTCTGGCATTCCTGTCGCTGATATTTGCTGATATTTTTTGGATGTACTGATACTGCCAATTTTCATTCCTGTTTATGAGGTGGAATTCGTTGTTGGTTTATTTAATTTTTATTGCAGGAACGTTGTTCCCTTTGTGGATTATTTTATTGCTATTATTGAATATAATGATATATTGTGCGTACACCAAACGGGGTTGGAAGGAATACAGAGGAAATGCACACAGAGAATTTCTGGGTTGAAAAATCTTCTTTATCAAGCTAGATTGCAAGTTTTAGGTCCTTTTTCCATAAGTTATAGCATTTATATGTGGAAAGTTTGTCTGGCTTGTCGGGGATTAAGGAATGAGGAGCTCTGATTATTACTAAACATTGAGCTTACCGATTCTATTCACATTACTAGCTGGTGTAACTATTCATTTAATATCAGAAGATATTAATTAGACAGTCTGAATCATTATATCTATTTAAAAAACATCATTACAACTTGGTAGATACTAACTTTTATACATTTATATCAGCGTCTGCATTTTGATTGGCATTTTTCCCAAACTCAGTTTTTTTTCCAGCTATTGAAACTGTCATGGTATTTGTTTCCTGCTCTTGTACAATATGGAAGCAGCAAACTTTTGCTTCCATGCATCCACTAATCCATCCATCCACAGCCCCTCTTCCCATTTTTGCATATGGGGACAAGGTGTCACTTTAACAGTGACAGTCATCTAGAGCCAATGTTCACACTGTTGGGTGGTTTGTCCTCAGTGGCTGTTCTTTCATACATACATACATAGACACAGTCACAGCAGTGTGTTCAGTCTATCATTTTAAATTACATACCAAAGCTAGAAAGCAGCCCATTATAATGTCACTGGTCATCAAGTGTCTTTATGCTCCGTAGGGAACATAAAAATCAATGAGACAGACTTGAACTTCCAGAGTATAAACTGTAGATGGGCTGCGGTACAGGTGGGAAGATACTGCACCTGTTTGTAGAGACTTAATTCAGACTCTTATGGGATCTCTCAGTCCATGAAATGCTTGATTTCTTTTTGCCTGTTTATACGTTAATGGATGCATCTCCCACAATGTGTTTTTTGTACTATACATGCAGATTTGGAACATTATTAATATGCCTTAGTGTTGGTAATGTTGATGCAGCATCTATGTCACACCATCACTGGTGGGAGTGCTTTTACAAGTTGTACACCTTACATGGTCCCAGAGCAAATTTCTTATTCTATGATATGAGAAACCTGTAACAGCACAATTACCATGCTGGCATAGCTCAGTATAATATTTGGCAGTGTACATAACTCAGAGTTATTTATTTATTTATTTCCAGTTTGATTACCGGGGAAGTCCACTGGGCCCAGAGAGCCCGTTTTCAGTGGAGGCCCAGGGAGAAAAGTTCCATTAAACAGATTACAGTAAAGATAGCAGTCCAATAAAAATAAGGTACAACTACAACTACATGTCAAGTAATACAAAGTGTGAGCAATATTGCCCATAGTGGAAAAATATCCTGTAGATGCATTTTAACAAATTCACACAGTTAAAGTCAAAGTTAAAAGCTACTTACAATATTTACAGAGTGTGAGAAATTGTATGGGAATTAGCTATAGAAGATTATAGCCAGCTATAAGGTGCTTAGAAGCTCAGGAGAATACCCTCCCTGGGGGATTTGCTAGAGTTCTAAGTAGGGAGAATGCAGTTACATTTCCATTTGGAGGAGAGGTAGGTGTAAAGCTGAGTTTTGAAGTTATTTGTGTTTGACATTTCCTTAGTGTGGAAGGGAGAGAGTTCCATTTCTAACCTAAGGAGAAGGAGAGGAGAAGTTGTCCAGCAGGTCGTTTAGGTTTATGGACAGTAATCAAGTTTTGGTGTTCAGATCTGAGAATTCTATTTGGGGTGTATGGGGGAAAGATGTTAGTTAGAGATGGGCATTTGGTTGGATTAAATATTAGTCTATGTGCTGTAGTCAAGGGCGCCGGAACCATAGAGTGCGGGGGAAGGACCGCCCCCCGCCCCCTTTTACAAGACCATCTTGTCTAGCCCCCATGGCAGCGCAGCTTCAACATTAAAAAAAAAAATAAACTCCATAGTAGCGGCAGCGTCTTCTTTAAGGAGGAGCCGTGCGTACATTGTGGATTTAAACACAATCCACGCCAAACCAGTCCACATTTACGAGCAAAATTTAAACTTCTGTTACAGCTCTAGTGTGTTTCAGCACAGCTTTTTCCCTGACATACTTACAAGTAAGGAGAATTTTGTTGTTTTCTGATATGTCTTGCTGGGTCCATGTTTTTGCTGATATTGTGTGTGTGTGTGTGTGTGTGTGTGTGTGTGTGTGTGTGTGTGTGTGTGTGTGTGTGTGTGTGTGTGTGTGTGTGTGTGTGTGTGTGTGTGTGTGTGTGTGTGTGCGCGCACGTGTGTGTGTGTGTGTGTGTGTGTGTGTCCGTGTTTTTGCTGATATTGTGTGTGTGTGTGTGTGTGTGTGTGTGTGTGTGTGTGTGTGTGTGTGTGTGTGTGTCCCCCTGTTTTTGCTGATATTGTGTGTTCATTTTTTAAGAGAATGCATGTCTGCATATTTTCTCAAATATTTTATGGAAAGTCCACATCATCACCTGTTAATGTAAAAATGAAATTGCTATAGCTGGATCACAACCCAACTAGTAATCTAAGATCTGTTTACTGCATTTGCTTTCTATATTGGTGTGTGTGTGTGTGTGTGTGTGTGTGTGTGTGTGTGTGTGTGTGTGTGTGTGTGTGTGTATCAAAACGTAACCCTCTTATCTAAATCTTTAAACACATTCAAACATGTTGTAGAATTACAGATTTATGAATCTAACTTAGAAACGTATGTCATTTATTGAATATTTGTGATTTTTCATTATTCTTTTGGAACAACCACTGTAAACAGCAAACATCATAGGTCTTCCTTGTGGGTTATTTCAGCTTTTCTGTATCACTAGAAACAGTAAAAAATGAGTAGAGCACTAAAACTATTTCCAAAGCTTTAAGAAGTGAATTTATAAGGAAATATAAGCAGATTAATTTGTCTAAAACACAACCATATAGTCTTGACAGACTTTACAATTTTGTGTCAGTAAATTATGCAAACATATATATGCATTCACATACATGGGTGAATAATATGTATTCAAATATTCAAATGATGAGAAAGGGCACATCTGTTTGGTCGACACCATTTGATCAATGGAAACAGGTGTTCAAGATTGACAATCCACAGGTAGGGGAATAGTCCCTTGATATGGGGACTGTATGATCTCACAGTTAATGCATATGTAATTAGCAGGGGGTGTTGAGGGCACAGGATAGCTTGCTTGCATGCAAGAACACTTGCTTTTGGTTTGGCCCACTATGGGGTAATCCCCAGAGCATGCGCAGAATGTGCTGATGTTATGTATTGTGGCGCTACTACATGATGTACTGGTCATCAATGTTGTGGTGGTTCAGTCACTTATCATATATCTGTATACATGTATATGTGTGTCGTACTTCGTCATTTTATTGGAGTGCATTAAACTGATGTTTGAATGCATATACCTGGCATGTAGTTATGAACTGAATATCAATGGACAGCTGCACTTACGTAGATAAAGGGAGGTATACCCTATGTATTATGTTTTTGTACAGATCAGGAGACAGTGGAAAATGAACTTAGTCCCTTTTCCCACTATTGCGCATTTAATGTATTTAAAGCAATAGTGTGTGCACAAACACTATTTCTAATGCTCATCTTTGCTAAGCTGATGAGTTCAATGGATCGAGATAGTTCTGGGTAAGTGATTCAGTATATAAAATGCACGGGTCCAGTTCTCTCAATCTCATCTCCCAAAGGATAGATATTTGCTATGCATGGTATGTCTCAGCTGGCAGCAATTCAATGCCATTTGTGAGATTTGGCATTTCTGAAGCCAGTAATGCATTCGGTATGGTAAATAAATGCCCTGTTACTGTTTTCTGTATTGATTTCAGTTAAAGACCACCCTTTCCATTTTGTTTCAGGATACAATAATACATTTGCTCTGATTTCTGTCTTAAGATGTGATTACAATATATCAGTTAGGAACATTGCTGGAGCTTTGCGGTGTGTCTGTAAAAAGTAGGTAGCATACCCTCAACTGTCCAGGTTTTTGCAGAATGCCCATATTATTGTCTCATATTTTTGTCTGTTCCTTAAATAGGATTGAAGTTGCTAAATAAAACAGGCATTTCAGTTTTAGACTTCATATCCTTTAGAAGAATGCCTACTAACACAAATTCTGTTATTTTAGCCATTTTCTAAGTTCATGAGAGCAATATTTATAACCTGTCTCTGTTTTAGGCTTTTTCCAGATTTCTTGCACTAAGAGTTTGAGGTAGGTATGTATGAGTGAAATGCCCTAAAGAGGCTTAGCAGGTGGTTACTAATTTGCTTAGGTTCAAGCCCTGTACCTTTGCTACAGTAAACAAAAGCCGGAATCCTGTACCCCAGCTACCAAGCTGCATTTTTCAAGGAACTGACTTTCAGGTGCATTATTTGAAGGAATTTAGTTTCAAGTGCATTTTCAAGGAATTGTGAGCTTCAATGGAAAAGATTACTGCTGCTCATGTGAAGTCTGTTTACAATGTGGAACTGTTTTGCTTAGCAAATGGTATCACTATTGTGGTTTAGAACTTTAAAGCAGTGTTAGTAGTACAACAGGTAGCATACTTGTATGTTGATCCAGAAGGCTGTGGGTTCTACTCCCACAGCATATAGATGTATTGCTCATACTGTGTTGTATTTTAAGGGACTGGGGTGCTGCAGTCCTGAGTATGTCCTCCTTTGGATGAAATGCCTAGTAACTTTAAACCTGTTTTCAGTTTGCCTTCCATTCCCTATTGCAATATTATCAGCTTAGCATTTTTTAATGTAGCATAGGCAATCAATTCTTCAAGGGCAAAAGGCATCGATTTGTAGATAAAACACTGAAATATAAAGTTGTTTGCTAGCAGCAACTTCTGCAGAGATTATGCATATTGACTGATCTTGGTGGATTCTAATGACAGAAGTTTGAATGGCCTTTACGGTTGAAATGTTCTGAATTGGGCAGTTTTGGCATTATCGACTCATATGTTTTGTTTCATTGTGTACTGAAAAAATGTTTAAAACTATAAATTTAACACATGGTCTAACAAGTGGTGCTGTATTATACAATGGATATAATTTAATTATTATATATTATAATTTTGTTGTATTATACAAGGAATGTAATTTAACATATATTATAATTTAATACAATCAGGAAGGTGAATCAAAACTTTTGCATGGCCCTACAAATATGTGCAAGGGGCCTCTGATTTGAAAAAGCCCAAAGGTAAACTTAATCCACCACTGGCCAGATGCATTTTTTTGAATGTAGGTCTCAGTGAATGTGAGTTTCAAAGGCAGAGAAGTTTTAAAGCTATGTCTGTTTTCATTGACAGACTGTATTGCTTTGTTGCTTGTTGTTTGTGCTGTAAAATTTGAAAGAAAAGTTTTAAATTAAATCCAAATATCTGTAATCATTGTAGAAGTAAACCAGAAAACAGTATGCACACTGACAGTTTTGAACAGTGTTTATGGCACCTGGGCAGAAATGGAAAGCTAGACAAGTAATGGGACACTAGAATGGCTGCTGGGGGGGGGTACCAAAATTACACACATTTTAATTTCATGCACAGGTCCAGACTTTTTGACATGAAAAGCTGGCAACCCTAGCCCAGAGTCATAAAGTCTTTCTTTCTGTAATGCACAGCTTATAAACAAATTGATTTTGACTAGATCTAGCGATGTTATTGCCCCCTTTACAAAGCCCTGTTAAGTCAATCATTTTGTATAATGCTTACTTTGGCATGTATCTGTCAAGACCCATGCAACAATTGGAATACCCCCAGAGGTACCTTACTAAAAGGATAAAAGTCCTAAACAATAGTTCTTGCATGGACCACCTCAAAGATTTATCACTACACTCGATATCCTACAGAGTGCTTAGAGGTGACCTGAGTCTGGCGTACAAGGCATCCTCCGACCTAATACTGATGGACCTACTGAATATTAAATTGTCTATGGTATGATCACAGTTATTTTCACTAGGGCTAATGTACAATTATCAGCCATGGGATAGGTAAGACCAATCAGGAAATGTTAATTCAAGCACAAAAAGGGAAATTGGCTAAACTTAAAATGTCCTCCAAGTGAACCTGTGTTGTGGTAGTAAATACTTTGAAAAAATTGCCCTTCCAGCCTTCAACAGCTTCTGGCGCCTATGGCTATAGTGAGCTGGAGAAAGTCCACGTAAATTGTGAATTCTAACCACTTGAGGGACTGGAGGGTAACACAATGATGTGTGGAATGTTTGGCTTTGGTGACAAATTTACAAATTTTGTTATAACAGCTTTCAAGTTTGGAAGTGATGGAAGAGGACAGGTTAGTTAGTAGTGGGGTGCCATACAGAAGGGAGGGAAGGAGGTAAGAGGAGGCCAGAGTCTGCCTGCTAGAAGTAGAGAGGAAGTGGTTGTTCCTGTATAGCATAACTAGTTTTTGGTGGGTTTTCTTTATATTTTGCTGAATATGGATGTCGAACTTCAGGTGTTTGTCTATAGTTACACTAAGTAGTTTGGCAAAGGGAATAACTTTGATCAGAGAGTTGTTTTGGCTAAGGACTCAGAAGGAATTTTATCAAAAGAGAAAGATTTTGAGGGTGTGAATAGTAGTATTTTAGATTTGTTAGCATTGAGAAAAAGGTGATTTTGGCACATCCAGATCTCAGTAGTTGAGAAGACAGTCTGAGTTTTAGATAGGAGTTCAGAGAGGTTAGAGGCAGAGCAGACAAGTGTAGAGTCATCTGTATATTGGATGATTTTGGCATTAGGAATAGCAGAGTGAAAGTTATTGATAAAGATATTAAACAGCATTGGTCCAAGGATGACCCCTGTAATACTCTGGCAGGGGTAGGTAAGAAAGGTGAGGTGCCTTTTTTCCATTTCACAGTCTGAGATCTATCTGACAGATAGCTTGAGAACCAGGAAAGAGTGTTTTGGGAGAGATTTAGGTTTGAGAGGTGACTTAGAAGGTGCTTATGGAAACAGTATTGAATGCTTTAGAGAGATCTAGGATCACTGTGGATATTAAGTTCCCAGAATCTCGGGTTTGATTGACAGTTTCTAAGAATGAGAGTAGAGCTGGTATGGTCCTATGTCCTGATGTTGATGTGGATGGGAGGTGGTTGCACAGTAAATGAAAGCTGGGAGGTGGTCACTAATAGAGTCAGGGATGGTGCCAGAGTTGGTAATTTTATTTGGATGGGTGACTAAGATTCAGCCAAGAGTGGATCATTGGGGATTTGTTTTATTGGGTCTGGTGATGGAGTGGGTTATTTGAGTAAAGTTAAAGAGGTTAATGGACAAGGAGGGTATGGGACTGTTGATTTTATTCCAGTCAATGCTTACATCACCTAGTATGTAAGTTTCAAGGTTAATTTCAGCTGAGGCCCATTGGAGTATGTCTTTACGGGTTGAGACGTTAGTTCTGGGTGGGAAATAAACGGTGATGATACAGAGGATTTTGTAATTATTCATTTTTAATAGACCGATTGTTAGTTCTGCACTGGCGAATTTAGGAATGGGGTTTGGTAGGGAAATTAAGGTAAGTAGACTGGAATAGATTAATGCAACGCCTCTGCCTTTTTTTCTTTGGGTGGTAACATCTAAGAGTGTGAAATCCAGAGGATAGGATTTCAGAGTCAGAGATGTGGGGTTTGAGCCAAGTTTCAGAGATGGCTACAATGTCAGGTTGATTATGACTTAGCCATGCTTGAAACTGATGTGCTTTGTTGTTGAGATGCTGGGTATTCAGTGTGAAAAATTTAAGAGTATTGTAGGGGGATAAAAGGTTAGAGGAAGGGGGTGGTAATTATTTGTAGGTGGGTTAGGTCCGGGGTTGGGGTGAATGTCTCCAGCTAAGACGAGGTTATTGAAGGAAGTTATTTTAGTGTGTTTTAGTTTAGATTTACGGTCTGGATGGTCTAGTATTTGTTTAAGAGCAAGTGTCTTTGCAGTAGTGGAAGTAACTTTAGGATTAAAAAGGTGCAGAGGGTTGAGCTAAAGCAGAGATGAGGAGATAGAAAATAAATGATCATTTGTGTGAGGCAGGAGATGGTTTTGTGTGGGGGTATGGCAAGGAGCAGAGTGGAAGCTGATTGGAGGTATAGGAGCTGGTGTGGTATAAAGGTGTTAGGAGTAGTAGCAGGGAGATGGGGGGTTGGAGTGTTAGGAATGGTAAGAAAAGTATGGTTAGAAAAAGGTAGTTTAATGTGGGAGGATTTGTAGTGGGAGAGAAGAGCTGTGGGGTGAGAGGGGGTAGTGAAAGAGTGATGTATTTAAATTAGTGATGTATTTAATTACTATGGGTGAAAGGAGGAGGGGCAAAGAGGGGAAGGTTTTGATTGGATGGTTGTGTTGAGTGGATGGGGAGTGGTTGAAATAAAAGTAGGGGTAGTGGGGGCAGGTGGAAATTGGGGGCATGGTAGGGGAGTGGTGTGAGCCTGCAGGGTGAACGAAGTGGGTAGAGCCAAGGAGAGGGAAGAAAACCAGCGAAACATTATCAGTGAAGCTGAGAACTAGCTCAGAGGTAAGGAGGCACTGGCATAAGGCACTGTGTGTGTGAAATTAGAAGGATGCAGAGGGCTGACAGGGGATAGGGGCTGAAAACAGGGCAGTAGCAGTTTAGTAGAATATAGTAAGTGTACTTACATGCGAGCACACTACTGGGGGTTCCTATGAAGCAAGGCAGAAAAGCTAAGTCAAAAGATGGTGGCTTTCTACATCAGTTTTTTTTTATACCTCTGTAATTAAGCAGGAGTGGGAGGGGGGGTGTGCAGGTTCAAGGTGGGGGAAGGGGGTAGACACAAAGTAATGCAAGGTTGTGAGTCAGAAAAACTGGACTAGGCCAGCTACTAAAAAGAAAACAGGAAAACCAAGCTAAGTTAATTCCAGGTCAGTGTGGTGCAGTATTTTCCTAATAACTACAAATATTATGCTACTAATCTAGTACAGTGTGATGAAAAGGACCATTACTTCCGCAGGGAAAAACAAAAGAAGTATGGGCTGCAGGTACATAGGTAAACTTTTTCCAAGAGAAAGTAGTTTTAAGTAATTGACCTAGGAGTACTATAGGAAGAGAGAAATGGGGGGGGGTGCACATGTACAGTGAAAGGGAAAGAGTCTTCAGTTTGGAGAACAGATTAAATACAACTCTAACATACACTAGTGTAGCTGAAAGCACTTTAGTGTTCCACCGACGCAGGGTCTCACAGTGTAGGGCAACGACTCAGCCTTGGGTTGATTGGAGGTTGGCCAAGACACAGGATGAAACTTTTGCTGAGGCGAACTAGTGTGGCTGAAAGTGGTTAAAGCTATGGGCTTCTACTTCAGAGTTTCCTCCTGTAGTCTTGAATTGGATGTGGAATAATTCTGTAAGATATATTTTAGCCAATGCTATTTTACTGTATAAAATGGATGAAAGTGCATTCATAGAAAAAAAAGTGTTTTATATGAGGATTTGGCAAATCAGCCACGTATGCAGTGTGGAACTGCTCCAAATGCAGAGATTGTCTGCTATCTTGTTGACTCATAGAGTCTGCCATTTTACTGCCAAGTATTAGTACCATGAACTGCAAATTAATTTCACCTTATAGCTGGTTACTAGGTATGCAGACCAGGAGATCATTAAGGAGCCTAGCCCAAACCCCCAATTGATCTCAAAATATTGTCTGGTTAAGTGACTTACTCAAGGTCACACAGTAGGCAAATGAAGGTGGGAAGATTCAAACCCTGTACCCTTGGATCAGGAAGCAGCTTGTTAACAAATCAGAGCTTTAGTCCTCTGTGTTAACAGTCAGACCAGCTTTGATTCTTTCACTGTCCACTTGCCTGTTGGGTGAGGCTGAGTTAGTCACCTTAGGGTGTGCTCCCAGTCCCCCCCCCACAAAGTGGTAGGTGTGCCCCAAGGCTGTACCTGGCTAACAAATTAGTTAAAAAAAGCAGGCCATCTGTGTCAGATCAGGTTCTGCTTCGACTAATTAACTAATTACTAGTCTATATAATCTTTTTGTCTCTGAATTCTCTAGCTTTCTTAATTCATTAATTAACATTTACATGTTGTGGAATATCACATCTCTAGCAGCCTATACACATCCTTGAATTCCAGAGCATATTCTGAAAAATCAGCTTAAAAAGCTAAACAAATGTAAACAATTTGTGAACAATAAAACTAACTGTGCAAATAGCAATGTTCTCAGTAAGAAGTGTTCTTTACAGTGGTAATAGTCAGTGCATTTGTGATCTCTCCATAAATGTTATAATATAATAATAATTTATATAAACCCAGAATTATATTGTTTGCTAAACTTTCACAAATTGTTAAATCTTGGAAACTGTATGACTTAAACATATATTCTTAGAACACTTTTGTTAAAAAAGCATAAGCCTTCACATGAATGTTTACTGCAATGTTTATAAAAATATGAATACAGACACCTTATTGTATAATTAGCAATGTAAACAACATTAAGTATGTCTCAAGATGTGCAGCTCACAGAGCAAACATCAAATGCATGTTTGTTTAAAAACATCTAAAGTTTCAGCTGATGCCATGCACTTGTTTGTAAGTCACTTTTTTTAATTTAAAGTATAGGTAAATATAGAAATATTGCTTATTCTCATAATTACTAACTAGCAGCTAACAATATCCTAGTGTGGTGTAATATAAACAGACTGATTATGAACTGGGTATGCAGGTCTCTAATTTATGAAAACATGAATAACAGTATCTCTAGTGTAGTGTAATATAAACAGACATTGATTATGAAATGGGTATGCAGGTCTCTAATTTATGAAAACATGAATAACAGTATCTCTAGTGTAGTGTAATATGAACAGACATTGATTATGAAATGGGTATGCAGGTCTCTAATTTATGAAAACATGAATAACAGTATCTCTAGTGTAGTGTAATATGAACAGACATTGATTATGAAATGAGTATGCAGGTCTCTAATTTATGAAAACATGAATAACAGTATCTCTAGTGTAGTGTAATATGAACAGACATTGATTATGAAATGGGTATGCAGGTCTCTAATTTATGAAAACATGAATAACAGTATCTCTAGTGTAGTGTAATATGAACAGACATTGATTATGAAATGGGTATGCAGGTCTCTAATTTATGAAAACATGAATAACAGTATCTCTAGTGTAGTGTAATATGAACAGACATTGATTATGAAATGGGTATGCAGGTCTCTAATTTATGAAAACATGAATAACAGTATCTCTAGTGTAGTGTAATATAAACAGACATTGATTATGAAATGGGTATGCAGGTCTCTAATTTATGAAAACATGAATAACAGTATCTCTAGTGTAGTGTAATATGAACAGACATTGATTATGAAATGAGTATGCAGGTCTCTAATTTATGAAAACATGAATAACAGTATCTCTAGTGTAGTGTAATATGAACAGACATTGATTATGAAATGGGTATGCAGGTCTCTAATTTATGAAAACATGAATAACAGTATCTCTAGTGTAGTGTAATATGAACAGACATTGATTATGAAATGGGTATGCAGGTCTCTAATTTATGAAAACATGAATAACAGTATCTCTAGTGTAGTGTAATATAAACAGACATTGATTATGAAATGGGTATGCAGGTCTCTAATTTATGAAAACATGAATAACAGTATCTCTAGTGTAGTGTAATATAAACAGACATTGATTATGAAATGGGTATGCAGGTCTCTAATTTATGAAAACATGAATAACAGTATCTCTAGTGTAGTGTAATATAAACAGACATTGATTATGAAATGGGTATGCAGGTCTCTAATTTATGAAAACATGAATAACAGTATCTCTAGTGTAGTGTAATATGAACAGACATTGATTATGAAATGGGTATGCAGGTCTCTAATTTATGAAAACATGAATAACAGTATCTCTAGTGTAGTGTAATATGAACAGACATTGATTATGAAATGGGTATGCAGGTCTCTAATTTATGAAAACATGAATAACAGTATCTCTAGTGTAGTGTAATATGAACAGACATTGATTATGAAATGGGTATGCAGGTCTCTAATTTATGAAAACATGAATAACAGTATCTCTAGTGTAGTGTAATATAAACAGACATTGATTATGAAATGGGTATGCAGGTCTCTAATTTATGAAAACATGAATAACAGTATCTCTAGTGTAGTGTAATATAAACAGACATTGATTATGAAATGGGTATGCAGGTCTCTAATTTATGAAAACATGAATAACAGTATCTCTAGTGTAGTGTAATATAAACAGACATTGATTATGAAATGGGTATGCAGGTCTCTAATTTATGAAAACATGAATAACAGTATCTCTAGTGTAGTGTAATATAAACAGACATTGATTATGAAATGGGTATGCAGGTCTCTAATTTATGAAAACATGAATAACAGTATCTCTAGTGTAGTGTAATATAAACAGACATTGATTATGAAATGGGTATGCAGGTCTCTAATTTATGAAAACATGAATAACAGTATCTCTAGTGTAGTGTAATATAAACAGACATTGATTATGAAATGGGTATGCAGATCTCTAATTTATGAAAACATGAATAACTGTATCTCTAGTGTAGTGTAATATAAACAGACATTGATTATGAAATGGGTATGCAGGTCTCTAATTTATGAAAACATGAATAGCAGTATCTCTAGTGTAGTGTAATATAAACAGACATTGATTATGAAATGGGTATGCAGGTCTCTAATTTATGAAAACATGAATAACAGTATCTCTAGTGTAGTGTAATATAAACAGACATTGATTATGAAATGGGTATGCAGGTCTCTAATTTATGAAAACATGAATAACAGTATCTCTAGTGTAGTGTAATATAAACAGACATTGATTATGAAATGGGTATGCAGGTCTCTAATTTATGAAAACATGAATAACAGTATCTCTAGTGTAGTGTAATATAAACAGACTGATTATGAAATGGGTATGCAGGTCTCTAATTTATGAAAACATGAATAACAGTATCTCTAGTGTTGTGTAATATAAACAGACATTGATTATGAAATGGGTATGCAGGTCTCTAATTTATGAAAACATGAATAACAGTATCTCTAGTGTAGTGTAATATAAACAGACATTGATTATGAAATGGGTATGCAGGTCTCTAATTTATGAAAACATGAATAACAGTATCTCTAGTGTAGTGTAATATAAACAGACATTGATTATGAAATGGGTATGCAGGTCTCTAATTTATGAAAACATGAATAACAGTATCTCTAGTGTAGTGTAATATAAACAGACATTGATTATGAAATGGGTATGCAGGTCTCTAATTTATGAAAACATGAATAACAGTATCTCTAGTGTAGTGTAATATAAACAGACATTGATTATGAAATGGGTATGCAGGTCTCTAATTTATGAAAACATGAATAACAGTATCTCTAGTGTAGTGTAATATGAACAGACATTGATTATGAAATGGGTATGCAGGTCTCTAATTTATGAAAACATGAATAACAGTATCTCTAGTGTAGTGTAATATAAACAGACATTGATTATGAAATGGGTATGCAGGTCTCTAATTTATGAAAACATGAATAACAGTATCTCTAGTGTAGTGTAATATAAACAGACATTGATTATGAAATGGGTATGCAGGTCTCTAATTTATGAAAACATGAATAACAGTATCTCTAGTGTAGTGTAATATAAACAGACATTGATTATGAAATGGGTATGCAGGTCTCTAATTTATGAAAACATGAATAACAGTATCTCTAGTGTAGTGTAATATAAACAGACATTGATTATGAAATGGGTATGCAGGTCTCTAATTTATGAAAACATGAATAACAGTATCTCTAGTGTAGTGTAATATGAACAGACATTGATTATGAAATGGGTATGCAGGTCTCTAATTTATGAAAACATGAATAACAGTATCTC
This sequence comes from Protopterus annectens, assembly GCF_019279795.1. Classification (NCBI taxonomy): domain Eukaryota; kingdom Metazoa; phylum Chordata; order Ceratodontiformes; family Protopteridae; genus Protopterus; species Protopterus annectens. The sequence goes on from NC_056749.1 coordinate 26,866,915, forward strand.
TAGTGTAGTGTAATATAAACAGACATTGATTATGAAATGGGTATGCAGGTCTCTAATTTATGAAAACATGAATAACAGTATCTCTAGTGTAGTGTAATATAAACAGACATTGATTATGAAATGGGTATGCAGGTCTCTAATTTATGAAAACATGAATAACAGTATCTCTAGTGTAGTGTAATATGAACAGACATTGATTATGAAATGGGTATGCAGGTCTCTAATTTATGAAAACATGAATAACAGTATCTCTAGTGTAGTGTAATATAAACAGACATTGATTATGAAATGGGTATGCAGGTCTCTAATTTATGAAAACATGAATAACAGTATCTCTAGTGTAGTGTAATATGAACAGACATTGATTATGAAATGGGTATGCAGGTCTCTAATTTATGAAAACATGAATAACAGTATCTCTAGTGTAGTGTAATATAAACAGACATTGATTATGAAATTGGTATGCAGGTCTCTAATTTATGAAAACATGAATAACAGTATCTCTAGTGTAGTGTGATATAAACAGACATTGATTATGAAATGAGTATGCAGGTATCTAATTTATGAAAACATGAATAACAGTATCTCTAGTGTAGTGTAATATAAACAGACATTGATTATGAAATGGGTATGCAGATCTCTAATTTATGAAAACATGAATAACTGTATCTCTAGTGTAGTGTAATATAAACAGACATTGATTATGAAATGGGTATGCAGGTCTCTAATTTATGAAAACATGAATAGCAGTATCTCTAGTGTAGTGTAATATGAACAGACATTGATTATGAAATGGGTATGCAGGTCTCTAATTTATGAAAACATGAATAACAGTATCTCTAGTGTAGTGTAATATAAACAGACATTGATTATGAAATGGGTATGCAGGTCTCTAATTTATGAAAACATGAATAACAGTATCTCTAGTGTAGTGTAATATAAACAGACATTGATTATGAAATGGGTATGCAGGTCTCTAATTTATGAAAACATGAATAACAGTATCTCTAGTGTAGTGTAATATAAACAGACATTGATTATGAAATGGGTATGCAGGTCTCTAATTTATGAAAACATGAATAACAGTATCTCTAGTGTAGTGTAATATAAACAGACATTGATTATGAAATGGGTATGCAGGTCTCTAATTTATGAAAACATGAATAACAGTATCTCTAGTGTAGTGTAATATAAACAGACATTGATTATGAAATGGGTATGCAGGTCTCTAATTTATGAAAACATGAATAACAGTATCTCTAGTGTAGTGTAATATAAACAGACATTGATTATGAAATGGGTATGCAGGTCTCTAATTTATGAAAACATGAATAACAGTATCTCTAGTGTAGTGTAATATGAACAGACATTGATTATGAAATGGGTATGCAGGTCTCTAATTTATGAAAACATGAATAACAGTATCTCTAGTGTAGTGTAATATAAACAGACATTGATTATGAAATGGGTATGCAGGTCTCTAATTTATGAAAACATGAATAACAGTATCTCTAGTGTAGTGTAATATAAACAGACATTGATTATGAAATGGGTATGCAGGTCTCTAATTTATGAAAACATGAATAACAGTATCTCTAGTGTAGTGTAATATAAACAGACATTGATTATGATATGGGTATGCAGGTCTCTAATTTATGAAAACATGAATAACAGTATCTCTAGTGTAGTGTAACATAAACAGACATTGATTATGAAATGGGTATGCAGGTCTCTAATTTATGAAAACATGAATAACAGTATCTCTAGTGTAGTGTAATATAAACAGACATTGATTATGAAATGGGTATGCAGGTCTCTAATTTATGAAAACATGAATAGCAGTATCTCTAGTGTAGTGTAATATAAACAGACATTGATTATGAAATGGGTATGCAGGTCTCTAATTTATGAAAACATGAATAACAGTATCTCTAGTGTAGTGTAATATAAACAGACATTGATTATGAAATGGGTATGCATGTCTCTAATTTATGAAAACATGAATAACAGTATCTCTAGTGTAGTGTAATATAAACAGACATTGATTATGAAATGGGTATGCAGGTCTCTAATTTATGAAAACATGAATAACAGTATCTCTAGTGTAGTGTAATATAAACAGACATTGATTATGAAATGGGTATGCAGGTCTCTAATTTATGAAAACATGAATAACAGTATCTCTAGTGTAGTGTAATATAAACAGACATTGATTATGAAATGGGTATGCAGGTCTCTAATTTATGAAAACATGAATAACAGTATCTCTAGTGTAGTGTAATATAAACAGACATTGATTATGAAATGGGTATGCAGGTCTCTAATTTATGAAAACATGAATAACAGTATCTCTAGTGTAGTGTAATATAAACAGACATTGATTATGAAATGGGTATGCAGGTCTCTAATTTATGAAAACATGAATAACAGTGTCTCTAGTGTAGTGTAATATAAACAGACATTGATTATGAAATGGGTATGCAGGTCTCTAATTTATGAAAACATGAATAACAATATCTCTAGTGTAGTGTAATATAAACAGACATTGATTATGAAATGGGTATGCAGGTCTCTAATTTATGAAAACATGAATAGCAGTATCTCTAGTATAGTGTAATATAAACAGACATTGATTATGAAATGGGTATGCAGGTCTCTAATTTATGAAAACATGAATAGCAGTATATCTAGTATAGTGTAATATAAACAGACATTGATTATGAAATGGGTATGCAGGTCTCTAATTTATGAAAACATGAATAACAGTATCTCTAGTGTAGTGTAATATAAACAGACATTGATTATGAAATGGGTATGCAGGTCTCTAATTTATGAAAACATGAATAACAGTATCTCTAGTGTAGTGTAATATAAACAGACATTGATTATGAAATGGGTATGCAGGTCTCTAATTTATGAAAACATGAATAACAGTATCTCTAGTGTAGTGTAATATAAACAGACATTGATTATGAAATGGGTATGCAGGTCTCTAATTTATGAAAACATGAATAACAGTATCTCTAGTGTAGTGTAATATAAACAGACATTGATTATGAAATGGGTATGCAGGTCTCTAATTTATGAAAACATGAATAACAGTATCTCTAGTGTAGTGTAATATGAACAGACATTGATTATGAAATGGGTATGCAGGTCTCTAATTTATGAAAACATGAATAACAGTATCTCTAGTGTAGTGTAATATAAACAGACATTGATTATGAAATGGGTATGCAGGTCTCTAATTTATGAAAACATGAATAACAGTATCTCTAGTGTAGTGTAATATAAACAGACATTGATTATGAAATGGGTATGCAGGTCTCTAATTTATGAAAACATGAATAACAGTATCTCTAGTGTAGTGTAATATGAACAGACATTGATTATGAAATGGGTATGCAGGTCTCTAATTTATGAAAACATGAATAACAGTATCTCTAGTGTAGTGTAATATGAACAGACATTGATTATGAAATGGGTATGCAGGTCTCTAATTTATGAAAACATGAATAACAGTATCTCTAGTGTAGTGTAATATAAACAGACATTGATTATGAAATGGGTATGCAGGTCTCTAATTTATGAAAACATGAATAACAGTATCTCTAGTGTAGTGTAATATAAACAGACATTGATTATGAAATGGGTATGCAGGTCTCTAATTTATGAAAACATGAATAACAGTATCTCTAGTGTAGTGTAATATAAACAGACATTGATTATGAAATGGGTATGCAGGTCTCTAATTTATGAAAACATGAATAACAGTATCTCTAGTGTAGTGTAATATAAACAGACATTGATTATGAAATGGGTATGCAGGTCTCTAATTTATGAAAACATGAATAACAGTATCTCTAGTGTAGTGTAATATAAACAGACATTGATTATGAAATGGGTATGCAGGTCTCTAATTTATGAAAACATGAATAACAGTATCTCTAGTGTAGTGTAATATAAACAGACATTGATTATGAAATGGGTATGCAGGTCTCTAATTTATGAAAACATGAATAACAGTATCTCTAGTGTAGTGTAATATAAACAGACATTGATTATGAAATGGGTATGCAGGTCTCTAATTTATGAAAACATGAATAGCAGTATCTCTAGTGTAGTGTAATATAAACCGACATTGATTATGAAATGGGTATGCAGGTCTCTAATTTATGAAAACATGAATAACAGTATCTCTAGTGTAGTGTAATATAAACAGACATTGATTATGAAATGGGTATGCAGGTCTCTAATTTATGAAAACATGAATAACAGTATCTCTAGTGTAGTGTAATATAAACAGACATTGATTATGAAATGGGTATGCAGGTCTCTAATTTATGAAAACATGAATAACAGTATCTCTAGTGTAGTGTAATATAAACAGACATTGATTATGAAATGGGTATGCAGGTCTCTAATTTATGAAAACATGAATAACAGTATCTCTAGTGTAGTGTAATATAAACAGACATTGATTATGAAATGGGTATGCAGGTCTCTAATTTATGAAAACATGAATAACAGTATCTCTAGTGTAGTGTAATATAAACAGACATTGATTATGAAATGGGTATGCAGGTCTCTAATTTATGAAAACATGAATAACAGTATCTCTAGTGTAGTGTAATATAAACAGACATTGATTATGAAATGGGTATGCAGGTCTCTAATTTATGAAAACATGAATAACAGTATCTCTAGTGTAGTGTAATATAAACAGACATTGATTATGAAATGGGTATGCAGGTCTCTAATTTATGAAAACATGAATAACAGTATCTCTAGTGTAGTGTAATATAAACAGACATTGATTATGAAATGGGTATGCAGGTCTCTAATTTATGAAAACATGAATAACAGTATCTCTAGTGTAGTGTAATATAAACAGACATTGATTATGAAATGGGTATGCAGGTCTCTAATTTATGAAAACATGAATAACAGTATCTCTAGTGTAGTGTAATATAAACAGACATTGATTATGAAATGGGTATGCAGGTCTCTAATTTATGAAAACATGAATAACAGTATCTCTAGTGTAGTGTAATATAAACAGACATTGATTATGAAATGGGTATGCAGGTCTTTAATTTATGAAATATTGATTATGAAATGGGTATGCAGGTCTCTAATTTATGAAAACATGAATAACAGTATCTCTAGTGTAGTGTAATATAAACAAACATTGATTATGAAATGGGTATGCAGGTCTCTAATTTATGAAAACATGAATAACAGTATCTCTAGTGTAGTGTAATATAAACAGACATTGATTATGAAATGGGTATGCAGGTCTCTAATTTATGAAAACATGAATAACAGTATCTCTAGTGTAGTGTAATATAAACAGACATTGATTATGAAATGGGTATGCAGGTCTCTAATTTATGAAAACATGAATAACAGTATCTCTAGTGTAGTGTAATATAAACAGACATTGATTATGAAATGGGTATGCAGGTCTCTAATTTATGAAAACATGAATAGCAGTATCTCTAGTGTAGTGTAATATAAACAGACATTGATTATGAAATGGGTATGCAGGTCTCTAATTTATGAAAACATGAATAACAGTATCTCTAGTGTAGTGTAATATAAACAGACATTGATTATGAAATGGGTATGCAGGTCTCTAATTTATGAAAACATGAATAACAGTATCTCTAGTGTAGTGTAATATAAACAGACATTGATTATGAAATGGGTATGCAAGTCTCTAATTTATGAAAACATGAATAACAGTATCTCTAGTGTAGTGTAATATAAACAGACATTGATTATGAAATGGGTATGCAGGTCTCTAATTTATGAAAACATGAATAACAGTATCTCTAGTGTAGTGTAATATAAACAGACATTGATTATGAAATGGGTATGCAGGTCTCTAATTTATGAAAACATGAATAACAGTATCTCTAGTGTAGTGTAATATGAACAGACATTGATTATGAAATGGGTATGCAGGTCTCTAATTTATGAAAACATGAATAACAGTATCTCTAGTGTAGTGTAATATAAACAGACATTGATTATGCAATGGGTATGCAGGTCTCTAATTTATGAAAACATGTATAACAGTATCTCTAGTGTAGTGTAATATAAATAGACATTGATTATGAAATGGGTATGCAGGTCTCTAATTTATGAAACATGAATAACTATATCTCTAGTGTAGTGTAATACAAACAGACTGATTATGAAATGGGTATGCAGGTCTCTAATTTATGAAAACATGAATAACAGTATCTCTAGTGTAGTGTAATATAAACAGACATTGATTATGAAATGGGTATCTAATTTATGAAAACATGAATAACAGTATCTCTAGTGTAGTGTAATATAAACAGACATTGATTATGAAATGGGTATGCAGGTCTCTAATTTATGAAAACTTGAATAACAGTATCTCTAGTGTAGTGTAATATGAACAGACATTGATTATGAAATGGGTATGCAGATCTCTAATTTATGAAAACATGAATAACAGTATCTCTAGTGTAGTGTAATATAAACAGACATTGATTATGAAATGAGTATGCAGGTCTCTAATTTATGAAAACTTGAATAACAGTATCTCTAGTGTAGTGTAATATAAACAGACATTGATTATGAAATGGGTATGCAGGTCTCTAATTTATGAAAACATGAATAACAGTATCTCTAGTGTTGTGTAATATAAACAGACATTGATTATGAAATGGGTATGCAGGTCTCTAATTTATGAAAACATGAATAGCAGTATCACTAGTGTAGTGTAATATAAACAGACTGATTATGAAATGGGTATGCAAGTCTCTAATTTATGAAAACATGAATAACAGTATCTCTAGTGTAGTGTAATATAAACAGACATTGATTATGAAATGGGTATGCAGGTCTCTAATTTATGAAAACATGAATAACAGTATCTCTAGTGTAGTGTAATATGAACAGACATTGATTATTAAATGGGTATGCAGGTCTCTAATTTATGAAAACATGAATAACAGTATCTCTAGTGTAGTGTAATATGAACAGACATTGATTATTAAATGGGTATGCAGGTCTCTAATTTATGAAAACTTGAATAACAGTATCTCTAGTGTAGTGTAATATGAACAGACATTGATTATGAAATGGGTATGCAGGTCTCTAATTTATGAAAACTTGAATAACAGTATCTCTAGTGTAGTGTAATATGAACAGACATTGATTATGAAATGGGTATGCAGGTCTCTAATTTATGAAAACTTGAATAACATTATCTCTAGTGTAGTGTAATATGAACAGACATTGATTATGAAATGGGTATGCAGGTCTCTAATTTATGAAAACATGAATAACAGTATCTCTAGTGTTGTGTAATATAAGCAGACATTGATTATGAAATGAGTATGCAGGTCTCTAATTTATTAATTTTGGGCGGCGCAGTGGTGCAGCGGTTAACGTTGTCGCCTCACAGCAAGAGGTTCTCCGGTTTGATTCTCGGCTGGGGTGCCTTCTGTGTGGAGTTTGCATGTTCTCCCTGTGTTCGCGTGGGTTTCCTCCGGGTACTCCGGTTTCCTCCCACATTCCAAAGACATGCATCTGGAGCATTTCTCCCCGGGCCTCCGCTGAAAACAGGCTCTGTGGAACCTAGTCGGACTTTCCCGGTCAACAAATGTTAAATAAAATAAAATAAATAAATAAAAATGAAAACATGAATAACTGTATCTCTAGTGTAGTGTAATATAAACAGACATTGATTATGAAATGGGTATGCAGATCTCTAATTTATTATGAAAACTTGAATAACAGTATCTCTAGTGTAGTGTAATATAAACAGACATTGATTATGAAATGGGTATGCAGGTCTCTAATTTATGAAAACATGAATAACAGTATCTCTAGTGTAGTGTAATATAAACAGACATTGATTATGAAATGGGTATGCAGGTCTCTAATTTATGAAATATTGATTATGAAATTGGTATGCAGGTCTCTAATTTATGAAAACATGAATAACAGTATCTCTTGTGTAGTGTAATATAAACAGACATTGATTATGAAATGGGTATGCAGGTCTCTAATTTTTGAAAACATGTATAACAGTATCTCTAGTGTAGTGTAATATAAATAGACATTGATTATGAAATGGGTATGCAGGTCTCTAATTTATGAAACATGAATAACTATATCTCTAGTGTAGTGTAATACAAACAGACTGATTATGAAATGGGTATGCAGGTCTCTAATTTATGAAACATGAATAACTGTATCTCTAGTGTAGTGTAATATAAACAGACATTGATTATGAAATGGGTATCTAATTTATGAAAACATGAATAGCAGTATCTCTAGTGTAGTGTAATATAAACAGACATTGATTATGAAATGGGTATGCATGTCTCTAATTTATGAAAACATGAATAACAGTATCTCTAGTGTAGTGTAATATAAACAGACATTGATTATGAAATGGGTATGCAAGTCTCTAATTTATGAGGCTTCAGATGCAGAGGATTCCATTTACTCTGCCTTCCCCCAGAAGACTTTTCTCTCTGTGAAACCCTGCATACCCTCAGAGAGCATTTCCACTGGGAGTGCCGGTACTACCCACAGTCCAAAAAGAGACTCAGGGAATTTTTAAACTTGCCTCAGCACAGGCCCCTAGGTACCCCCCCCCCCCCGTTCTGGAAATTGTAGATGATGTCTTCATGGAATTCAGTCTTACCCCTGATACATTGCCACCAGCTCCTAGAAAGCCTGACAGGTACTATAGAGTTCCTGACTCTCACAAATTTCTTTTAAAAAATCCCACTGCGGATCCAGAGACCATTTCCCAGGGACCTAAAGATATTAAGGCTACTACAGCCAAAACCCTACCCCTTTGGACAGGGATTCTAGGGCTTTAGACAGATGAGGTAAGAAGGTATATACCTCTGCAGCTCTTGCTATTCAGGGTTTTAAATTGCCAGTTTCACATGTTGAAGTACCAGCAGCATATTATAGAACTAATTAAACAAAAAATGATGTTGATTCCTGATTGTGTAGAAAATAAAGATTTACAAGAGTTACTGAATTCTGCAAACCAAGTTGGAAAACATACTTTATAGTGTGGTTTTGATGCCTTAGAAGGGGTTGCTGTCACTGGGTCTCTTCTGAGAAGGCATGGTTGGCTGAAGGAACAAATCTTGTCAGACCATGTCAAAGCAAAATTACTAGATGCTCCATTAAACCAAGAATGTTTGTTTGGCACGAAAGCAGAAGAAGTTCTTAAAAAGACAGAGGAAAAAACTAAATCTATGCAAACTGTTAAATATTTCCTACAGGTACAGCCACCTAGATTCAGCAGGCATTGGCCTTCAAATAACTGGTCCTTTCCAGTCCCTCCTAGACCTTCTCAGTCCAAACCCAGGAGCAACAGACTACCAAGGCTACAGTCTCAGAATATGCACAGATCTAAACAATGGCATGCTCCCACCTCAAAAACAGGGAGTGGTAAGCTACCCCTTATGGAAAAAGTTCATAGGTTCATAGGTTTATACTAGGCTATCTGCCCTAAGGCATTTATAAGCCTCGCCCAAAGTTTTGTGGCTTACGCCACCCCTTATGTTAAAAAATATTGTGCCCATTAGTTTGTTGTGCCTCTGTCCAGCAGTGACACAGAGATGATTCCCGGGGTAAACCTACGATCTCCCATCCACCGGTCAAGATTTCTCTTGAACAGAGCCAGCGAGGTGCTCTGCCTCACATGGACTGGGATTTTATTTCACAGCATAAGGAGTCTCTGAGTGACAAATCTATCCCTCCAGCATGTCTTATTTATATCCGTGCTAAGGTTTAAGTCACTTGCTTTAGTGGATCTGGTAGATTTGGATTTTTTGAGGTGGAGCATGTCCATTAATTCCGGGTTGGACATGGCCTTGTATGTCAGGCACAGGTCACCTCTGAGCAGACAGTATGCGACTGAATAGAGCTGGAGTTTCTTCAGTCTGGCAGCATATGACAGATTTTGGAATCCCTTTATCCTTTTGGTGAGGAACTTTTGGGGTCTCTCCAATTGCTGCAGGTGTCGGGTGAGATACATCCCGAATGGGGCATTGTACTCAATCATTGGTCTGATAAGTGAAGAGTACAGGGGAACAATGACCTCACTAGATCTGGATGTGAATCCCTTCATGATCAGGTGGGCAATGTAGAAGGTCTTTCTAACCACTTTAGCAATGTGAGTGTCAAAAGAAAGGCCACTGTCAACCTGGGTCCCCAGGTCCCTGATAACCTCTTCTGTGCTTAGTGGATTGCCACCTATATGGTAGCTTGGGGTTACCTTGTTTTTCCCGAAGGGTATAACTATACATTTTTGGCATTTAACTTCAGGCCATGGCTCTGGCACCAGCTATCTGTCTCCGTGAGAGTCTACTTCAGGATATCTGTGTGCGATGTACTTTCCACTATGGCCCAGTTTGCAGTCATCTGCAAACTTTGTCAGCCATAGTCCTCCTATGTTTGCCTGTACTTCTGAGAAGTAGATGCCGAACAACAGGGGCCAAGGACTGCGCCCTGTGGGACACCACTTGTGACTGGCTTGGAGTCTGACATGGCGCCAGCAACTCTAACCCTGTGGGTTCTGTCCTTTAGCCAGTTTGCAACCCATCTTGTGACATATGGGTTTACATTTAAGCTGGTAAGTTTCTCTATAATACCTGAGTGGGGTATTGTGTCGAAAGCTTTGCAAGGTCAAGGTAGGCTGTATGGACTGCCTTTCCCTCATCAATGGCCTTGGTGACTGTTTCGAAGAAGTCGACCAAGTTCAAAAGGCATGATCTGCCCTTGACAAAGCCAAACTGGGTTGGGTCCAATGTCTGCAAGTCCCCTATGTCTTTGTTTATGAGTTCCATTATGATCCTCTCCATAGCTTTGCAGACCAGGCTTGTTAAGCTTATGGGGCGGTAATTACCAGGGTCCGTAGAGGCACCGCCTTTGTGGAGTGGGACCACAGTTGCCGTAGCCACTCCTTGGGCACGTATCCTGTGGTAAGGCTAAGATTAAACAGCTGCCTTATGTGCGGGTTTAGTTCCTCATTGAGTTCGTGTAGCACACAGCCGGGGACACCATCCGGTCCCATTGATGCTGTGTTTTTAGCTTTAGAGAGAGCAGCTTTTACCTGCGCATTTGAGATGTCTGGGAGGCTACACTCCGCTGGGATAGTTATCTCTCCTTTGGGGAGGGGGGTGAAGTTTGCACTGAACCTGTCTGCCAGTATGTTGGCAATGTCTGTGGGTTCAGTGATTTTTGTATCATTTTGGACTAATTCTGAGCATATCTGGGAGATTCCACCCAGGTTTCTAACATAGCTGAAGAAGGCCTTATGATTGTCTTTTGAATCTATGGCAATTTTCCTCTCAAAGTTGGCCTTGGATGATTTTATGAGTGCTCGTATTTTTTTACTAATAATGATCAAGGGTGTCTTCTCTTTTATGGATTTTGCTCTATCATGTAACAGCTTTCTCCTCTTATTGTAAAGTTTGTTTATGGCTGGGGTCCACCAGACTGGACGTTTGCCCTTGGTGGAAAGAGTCTTGGTTTTATTAGGGATTGCCTGATCCATGCAGTCCTGGAGGTGTTTGTAGAAGGCATTTGTAAGGGCTTACGCAGCTTGGGTTGTGGTTTCCACTGGCTCGGGGGCCTTGAAGGATACCACACCAGTCTTGAGTAGTGTGAAGTTTGCTTTAGAGAAGTTCTTCACTGTGGTCTTTTTTGTTTGGGGTGGGGGTGGGATGTGGATTTCCAGTGAGATTAGTTTATGATCTGATCTCACCAATGAGGGATATACTTCCGGTGTGGAGCATTTTGTCCCCATGTTTGTGATGATGAGATCTAGTATATTTTCTCCTCTTGTGGAAACGGTGACTAGTTGTTCCATGGCATTTCAATTTATGAACTCCAGGAACCTTTGGGCTAAAAAGTTGGGGCTTGAGTAATGTTCCCAGTCTATATTCGGGTAGTTGAAGTCACCCAATATAATGGTGTTTGGAGATACATTTATACCCTCCAGTGTCTTCAGGAAGGCTGTGTGGGGTTCCTGAGTTTGAGAGGGTGGCCTGTAGCATGCTACAAATTGTAGAGCAGTTTTGCCTATGGTTAATTGCACCTGGATGGTTTCCGATGCTTCGTGCGTTGCCACCAACCTGGAGGTGTGGGTATCCTTGATGAATATGGATACACCCCCTCCTTTTGTGGTGTGGTCTGGGTTTTGGGGCGAACGCATGATATGAGGTAAAAAGTGATAGTGCCGGGTGCTCTCAGGAGTCTTGAACCAGGTTTCAGTTACAGCACAGACATCGATGTTCTCCATACTGAGAAGGGCCTCGAGTGCGTGCATTTTGAGATTTAGACTTCTGGCATTGAGCAGCATTACCCTTAGTTTCTTCCCATTTTGATTTTCTAGGGTGGTAGGTTTAGAATTTGAGCCTTGCCTAAAAAGGCACTATGGGGTGGCAAGAGCCTTAGCCAATATCGGAATCCCAGGGTGACAGGTGCAAGCCGTCCCTTGAAACAGCGTGGCTTGTCAAGCATGTCATCCCAGGCAGACAGACACTGGATCCCCTTTGAATGACACCAGAAATTAAGCCAATTGTTAAAGCTGATCATCTTGTCTCTATGTTGTGGCATCATTCTTGGTGAAGGAAGGATACTGCTCAGGGTCAGGGTCATACCTGCCTGGGCTACATAATCAGAGAGCTCCTCTATGTCTCTTTTCATGTAGTCCAGGGAGGTACGTCTCAGGTCGTTCACACCAGCATGGACAATGACTGTGTCATATTTGTACTTGCTGTGGAGTGACCTGAGTGCTTGTGTTATGTGGCGGATTCTAGCACCCGATAGGCAGCTTACTGTGACCCTCTCCTTATTCAACCTGGTGAGTGGGATGTCAGTGTGTCTGACTATGGAGTCACCTATGACAAGTATGTTTGGTGTTGTATTTGGCCTTAAGGGCTGTGACTGCTTTGCACACTGATTTTGTGGTTTATGTGTTGCCTGTGGTGTGTCATGAGGTGGCAGTTGCTTGGGTGTCTGCTTTGGAGGCCTCTGCTGTTTAGGTAAATTTTTGCTCAGAGCCTCCGAGTATGTCTTTGTGTGTTTATGTGTTTGATTCATTGTTGTGATAGCTTTATGTGAGACTGGTTTTGTGGTGTGTGTAGTTGCCTTCTCCTCCTGTCTGGTCTTGCCAGTCCTGAGTTGAGAGAGCTCAGCCTCCACTTTGGCCAAATAGCTGCATCTCTCGCAAGTATTTGTGTTATGTGGGAGGAGGAGAGGGTTGTCTGTGTACATGAGGCAATTGTAACATTGCCTCAATATTCCCAGATTCACCAACTGGACAGGAGAGGATGCCAGCATCTGGCCCTTCGACATGCTAGAGAAATTAAGAAGTTAGGGGTGTAACTGAATAAGAGAGGACTTAGCAAGGAAGTGGGTACTCCTGGGGGGGGGGGTCGCTAGTGAGGGACTTTATAATACAGAAGTGCTAAACCTGAAAAGAAGATGCTTTTAAGACAAGTTCACAATGACTTGTCCTTCATCCTTCCCAGCCATGCCCAAGTACTTGCACCCCTAGGAGGAAGACTCACCCCAGGACCAATGGGTCCTAAACATTGTATCCCAGAGATACAGATTCTACTTCCACTCACTGCCAATCCCAAGTGAGATGCCAGACCTTCCTCCAAACGTGGGCAGACGCTCAAAAGCAACTACTTTCTATTCTCAGTATCAGAGCTATTCAACCTGTTCCAGTAGAGCAAAGAGGACAGTATTTCTACTCCAGACTGTTTCTCTGGTACCCAGAAAAGAAAACTCTTGGCACCCTATCCTGGATCTGTCCATTCTCAACACCTTCTTGGTGGTACCAAAATTTAAAATGCTTACAGCTGATTCCTATGCTAGCCAAGGACTCCTGGCTGGTCACCCTAGACTTAAAAGAAGCTTATCAGCACATCCCCATAATGGAATCTTGCAGGAAATATCTACATTTCAGGGCAGGCTGTATGCACTAGCAGTTCTCTGCACTTCCGTTTGGTTTATCTACTGCACCCAGGGTATTCACAAAGTGCCTGGCTCCAGACATTGCATACTGCAGGCAGAGAAAAATTTAAATTTACCCATACTTGGGCGACTGCCTTATTCAGGTGGACAGTCAGGATCTGCTATTACAGCACCTGACATTTGTAAAGAGACTCTTAACTTCTCTGGGGTATACCATCAACGAAAAGAAATCACATCTGGTACCCAGCCAAAAAATTGTATTCCTGGGAACAAGCTTGAATACAACTTCCCAGATGGCATTCCTCACTCCAGAAAAGCAGGTTTATTTGACAAATTACTTTAAACTAGTGGACACCCAAACCCAGCTATCTGCAAAAAAAATACTGCAAGCCCTAGGGTTCATAGCCTCATGCATTCTCCTAATTCCATATGCAAGACTGCATATAAAAAGTCTCTGGTGTCAACATTCTCAGGACCTGGAAACAGTGATTTCTATCATTCCTTGCCTAAGGACAGAGTTCCTTTGGTGTGCAGAGACCTGCTACCACAACGAGGGACTCCCTTTCACTCAACCCCCTGCTGCCCAAACCCTGACAACAGATGCATCAGACTATGCATGGGAGGCTCACATGGCAGGCAAATGCATTCAAGGCAAGTGAAGCCCAGGACAAATGCACCTGCATATCAATCAAAAAGAAATGTTAGCTGTACAGAATGCACTGACAGCCTTCAAATACATTATCCTTCCAGGACAACTCTTGATAAAGACAGACAAGACCACATTTATGTGGTACACAAACAAGTTGGGGGGGTTCATTCCTACCCACTCTGCAGGTTAGCCATGGCTCTGTGGAACACAGCCTTGAGCAATCAAATGCCCCCTGCAAGCTCAATTCCTGCCAGGCAAAGAAAATTCACTGGCAGACAATTTAAGCAGAAATCTAATGGACCCACATGAGTGGAAACTGGAACCCAACACATTCAAGCTTCTAATCCACAAGTGGGGAACACCAGAGGTGGATCTCTTTGCTTCCCCCCAAAACCATCAATTGAGAAAATTTTGCACCAGAACTCCCCACAGCCAAGCATGGAAAGTGGATGCCCTTTCTTTTACATGGGAAAACCTCTAAATCTATGCCTTCCCCCTCTGCTCCTCCTCTCGAAAGTACTACTCAAGATCAAACAGGACAGGCCAAGGACAATCCTGATTGCACCAGACTGGCCACGCCAGCACTGGTACCCACTTTTACACAGTCTGACAGCAGTGCCACCCTGGCAGCTGCATCAGACCCCCCCTCTGCTGTCCCAGCAGGAGGGCCAGATTTTGCACCCTCAGCTGCAAACCCTGAACCTAGCACCCCGGCTTATTCTCTGAATGCATCACTGCCAACCCTCAGCAAACAGGTGCTGGATGTCATCCTTGAGGCCAGGAGGCCTAGTACTAGGAAATCCTATTCAGAAAAGTGGAAAAGATACTGCTCTTGGTGCCAGTCTCAGGGTAAGGACACAACCATGCCCCACTTACCTCAAATGCTAGATTACCTAGCAGAGCTGCTCCACAAAGACCTATCCTTCTCTTCAATTAATATTCATGCCTCTGCCATCTCAGCTCATTACAGTACTGAGCCACCCCTCTTTTCGCACCCTCTGGTCAAACAATTCCTGAGAGGAGCTAACAGTTTAAGACCCCCGAGGAGAGCTCCCACTCCTTACCTTAACTTTGTACTAGAGAAGCTCACACTTCCCCCTTTTGAGCCTGCTGCTACAGCAGAGTTAAAATTCCTCTCTTGGAAACAGCCTTACTTCTAGCCATCACTTCAGCAAGAAGAGTGTCTGAGTTCAAGGCCCTTATGGCTGTGGAACCCTTCATTATCTTCCATGCGGACAGGGTTTCCCTCAGGACTAACCCATCATTTATGCCCAAGGTGGTATCCAGTGTGGCTTTAAACCAATCCATCCATTTACCCACCTTTTTTCCTAATCCTCAGAATAAAGGGGAAAGGATCTTGCACTCCTTGGACGTGCACAGACAGCTTAGGTTTTACCTTGACAGGACTAAACCTTTCAGAAAAGCTGACCAGCTACTAGTCAGCTTTGCTACAGGAGCAGAGGGCAAGCCCATTTCAAAGCAAACCATCTCCAAATGGATAGCACACCATCCATTTCTGCTACAAACACCATGGAAAACCTACCCACAGGGATCAGAACCCATTCCACTAGGACTACCTCAACCTCTACAGCATTTCTCAGGGGAGTCCCTACCAGGGACATCCTGGAAGCTGCAACCTGGAGTTCTGTGCACACCTTCATCAAGCATTACCACTTACCTATCTTTTCTAAATCCAGGGCTGGATTTGCTACAGCAGTCTTACAAGGCCTGCTAGCCAGCCCAAATATTTCTTGACTGCCTCCACCCTTCGTCAGCTTTGGGAATCAACTCAAATGTGATGACTGCAACAGTGAGACATGAAGAACATAGTACAGTTGTGTACACTTACCATAAATGTAGATGTTGAGTGTATTCACTGTTGCAGTCCTGGTTATCCTCCCTCCAGCCCCCTGACTTATCTATACTTTCAACCTATCCTCTTTTTTGGCCATATCATATAGCAATGGTATTTACTTTTTACTAAAGGTGTTCCACACCATGTAATTGCTTCCTATTTTGGGGGCTGCTGATATCTGGGGCAAGAAAAACTGATGTAATGGCGTTGACTGCATGTTTTATACCCCTGATGACCTGACGTCATGGAAGACGTGACAGCATCTGATGCAGAAATCCCAAACCTCTGGTATTCAGGCTGACTGAGGGCTACCTGCAGGCAGATAACCCAAGTGTGATGACTGCAACAGTGAATACACTCAAACATCTACATTTATGGTAAGTGTACACAACTGTACTTTCTGACCTTTTCTAAACTTCCAGGGCTAACTACACCTCCTAATTCCCCTGCAATTCCATTCACAAGCACATCAACTGACTCGCTGCCCCTCAGTGCCAAGCACTAGAAGTTTACAAATGGGAGGGTACATCTAGGCTGATAAATGAGTTGAGAATGCATTGGGGAAGCTTGAGCACTTCAGAATGCAGGCTTTGACTTTTAAAATAAGGGGTCTTGTGCCCATGTCCCACACTTCAGGTGCTGTCCATGCTATAATTCCTGCTTTCCCTGAATCTCTATCTTCATTCACAGTGGATATCTCCCTTTGTCAATCACTTCATCTTCCATTTTTATTGTCAGCAACAAATTCTCATTCCTTCTGACTCTGCAGTGTAGAGGATTTGGCCATGACTGTGTCCAGGTGACCCAGGACTGACTGCAGACCTTCTGACTCTGCAGTGTAGAGGATTTGGCCATGACTGTGTCCAGGTGACCCAGGACTGACTGCAGACCTTCGGACTCTGCAGTGTAGAGGATTTGGCCATGACTGTGTCCAGGTGACCCAGGACTGACTGCAGACCTTCGGACTCTGCAGTGTAGAGGATTTGGCCATGACTGTGTCCAGGTGACCCAGGACTGACTGCAGACCTTCTGACTCTGCAGTGTAGAGGATTTGGCCATGACTGTGTCCAGGTGACCCAGGACTGACTGCAGACCTTCGGACTCTGCAGTGTAGAGGATTTGGCCATGACTGTGTCCAGGTGACCCAGGACTGACTGCAGACCTTCGGACTCTGCAGTGTAGAGGATTTGGCCATGACTGTGTCCAGGTGACCCAGGACTGACTGCAGACCTTCAGACTCTGCAGTGTAGAGGATTTGGCCATGACTGTGTCCAGGTGACCCAGGACTAACTGCAGACCTTCGGACTCTGCAGTGTAGAGGATTTGGCCATGACTGTGTCCAGGTGACCCAGGACTAACTGCAGACCTTCGGACTCTGCAGTATAGAGGATTTGGCCATGACTGTGTCCAGGTGACCCGGGACTGACTGCAGACCTTCGGACTCTGCAGTGTAGAGGATTTGGCCATGACTGTGTCCAGGTGACCCAGGACTGACTGCAGACCTTCGGACTCTGCAGTGTAGAGGATTTGGCCATGACTGTGTCCAGGTGACCCAGGACTGACTGCAGACCTTCGGACTCTGCAGTGTAGAGGATTTGGCCATGACTGTGTCCAGGTGACTCAGGACTAACTGCAGACCTTCGGACTCTGCAGTGTAGAGGATTTGGCCATGACTGTGTCCAGGTGACCCAGGACTGACTGCAGACCTTCGGACTCTGCAGTGTAGAGGATTTGGCCATGACTGTGTCCAGGTGACCCAGGACTGACTGCAGACCTTCGGACTCTGCAGTGTAGAGGATTTGGCCATGACTGTGTCCAGGTGACCCAGGACTGACTGCAGACCTTCGGACTCTGCAGTGTAGAGGATTTGGCCATGACTGTGTCCAGGTGACCCAGGACTGACTGCAGACCTTCGGACTCTGCAGTGTAGAGGATTTGGCCATGACTGTGTCCAGGTGACCCAGGACTGACTGCAGACCTTCTGACTCTGCAGTGTAGAGGATTTGGCCATGACTGTGTCCAGGTGACCCAGGACTGACTGCAGACCTTCGGACTCTGCAGTGTAGAGGATTTGGCCATGACTGTGTCCAGGTGACCCAGGACTGACTGCAGACCTTCGGACTCTGCAGTGTAGAGGATTTGGCCATGACTGTGTCCAGGTGCACCAGGACTGACTGCAGACCTTCGGACTCTGCAGTGTAGAGGATTTGGCCATGACTGTGTCCAGGTGACCCAGGACTGACTGCAGACCTTCGGACTCTGCAGTGTAGAGGATTTGGCCATGACTGTGTCCAGGTGACCCAGGACTGACTGCAGACCTTCGGACTCTGCAGTGTAGAGGATTTGGCCATGACTGTGTCCAGGTGACCCAGGACTGACTGCAGACCTTCGGACTCTGCAGTGTAGAGGATTTGGCCATGACTGTGTCCAGGTGACCCAGGACTGACTGCAGACCTTCTGACTCTGCATTGTAGAGGATTTGGCCATGACTGTGTCCAGGTGACCCAAGACTGACTGCAGACCTTCGGACTCTGCAGTGTAGAGGATTTGGCCATGACTGTGTCCAGGTGACCCGGGACTGACTGCAGACCTTCTGACTCTGCAGTGTAGAGGATTTGGCCATGACTGTGTCCAGGTGACCCGGGACTGACTGCAGACCTTCTGACTCTGCAGTGTAGAGGATTTGGCCATGACTGTGTCCAGGTGACTCGGGACTGACTGCAGACCTTCGGACTCTGCAGTGTAGAGGATTTGGCCATGACTGTGTCCAGGTGACCCAGGACTGACTGCAGACCTTCTGACTCTGCAGTGTAGAGGATTTGGCCATGACTGTGTCCAGGTGACCCAGGACTGACTGCAGACCTTCGGACTCTGCAGTGTAGAGGATTTGGCCATGACTGTGTCCAGGTGACCCAGGACTGACTGCAGACCTTCGGACTCTGCAGTGTAGAGGATTTGGCCATGACTGTGTCCAGGTGACCCAGGACTGACTGCAGACCTTCGGACTCTGCAGTGTAGAGGATTTGGCCATGACTGTGTCCAGGTGACCCAGGACTGACTGCAGACCTTCGGACTCTGCAGTGTAGAGGATTTGGCCATGACTGTGTCCAGGTGACCCAGGACTGACTGCAGACCTTCTGACTCTGCAGTGTAGAGGATTTGACCATGACTGTGTCCAGGTGACCCAGGACTAACTGCAGACCTTCGGACTCTGCAGTGTAGAGGATTTGGCCATGACTGTGTCCAGGTGACCCAGGACTGACTGCAGACCTTTGGACTCTGCAGTGTAGAGGATTTGGCCATGACTGTGTCCAGGTGACCCAGGACTAACTGCAGACTGGAGTGAGCTGCTAACACTTAGTTGCTGGTTTGATGAGGAGGGAGTTACTGGTGGTTCACTACAGGAGTGCCTTGTGGGGTGGGGGGCAGAGGGGGAAAGTCCAGTAAGGACCTGGATGGCACAAGTCCACAGAGGAATGCACATCAGTACAGCCTGAGACAGCAGGTATATAGAAAAGTGTATGTACGTTAGCTCAGCATAGTGGCTATGGTGCTGCGCTTTCTGATCAACAGAGATTGATGTTAGGGGTATTCAAAAAATCTCTTAATAGTCACTGGTCCTCCTCTCGTGTCTCCCTGTCCCATTACTTTGTGTACAGGCAACAACATTTGTAAGGATAAGGATAAGTGTATTGTTCTATCTGATGGGAATTTGGACAGTTTGCTCTAAGGAGTTGATATTAACAAAATCTAGGAAATGCAGGACATATTTATTGTTGTTTGTCTGTCAGACCCCCAATTGATGAAAGGATAATTGAAGTTGTCCAGAGTTATGGTATCAAAATTAACAGGCATTGCATTCAGTTACCTAATGTGGTCTTGAGCTGACACTGTATTATTACTAGTGGTGTAATAAATGACTTTATTAAATATTACTAAGATGTCAAAGCATACAAAATCAGAATCTTGAAGTGATAGTCATGGTTTGATAAAAAAACAGATAAAGCGATGTTCCTCGACTGACCATAGATTGCCCGAATAAGTGACCACACCCAAATATCGAGGAAATGTCATCATAACAATGGAACCTAGTTTCTGTAATTATACACATATTAAGATGTTTGAGTGTCGGGGGGAGCACCTTGGATTATTCATCCCACCACGGACAACAGAGACCATATTCATATTTTGGGTATAGGCATCTAAGGGTCTGGTCATATCCCTAACTGTGGTGCTAGAGACACAATTGCCCTTTACCCTATCCTTGCAGAGCCTGGTGAGGGGACCATTACTGTGCCTTAGCATAGATTCACCTATTTCTAATACATTACTATATATACTACGCACTCTGGAGTCCTTAGAGGTATAGGCCTGGGACAAGTGGGAGTAACCCCATTTAGGTGTGGGTGAAGTTTCAAGTGAGGATGTGTTACAGTAATCAGCTTATATGGCTGAAGCTTGTTTATATGGGGCCTAGAAAGTTAAGTAATATTCCCTTAAGAACCTCCCCTCAGTCGTATTGTTAGGCGGTTGTACTGCAGCAGTAAGCAGGTAGCCTCCAAAGTGAGCAAATATTTGTGCCTCTCACAAACTGCACCCGCGAAGGACAACAGCAGATGATTGTTAGTAAGGATGAGGTAGTCGTTAACACAATGAGGCAGAAGAGTGCATGGGCAGTCCTGCCAGCTCACAGTAATAGGTTTTTCAGTTCAGTTCTTGGCTGGGGTGCCTTCTGTGTGGAATCTGCATGTCCTCCATGAGTTTGCACCCGTTTCCTCCCACAGTCTAAAGACTTGCATTAGGTGTACTGGGGACTCAAAATTGTCTGTAGGTTTGAGTGCATACATGTGTTATAAATAGACCTAGTAAATTTCTGCTCCCTCAATTTGCCTTGAAAATTCTGCATATGGCAGCTATTGGCAGTGGCTGTCAGCAAGGTCAGGCTAGAAGTCAGCTGCTACTTATAGGACAGCAAGTGAACGAGTTTTTACACTGTCTCAGGGTCTGTGAAGTAAGCAGGCTGACAACTGAATGGGGCATAGCAAACTGCAGACCCATCATTCAGCTGGAAAGGCCCCAGTGATTTTTAACCAAGGCAATTAAAGGCCTTAATTCATTCAACTATTTTGATAGATTAGCACAACTCCCCTAGTGACTGCCATAGATGAACTGTATCTCACTTTTTGAACCATAAAAGACTCATTCTTCTTTAAAGGACAAGATTTTATTACTAAATGCTCAACTTCTCTGTCCTTTTTCTCCCCATTTATAATCCCTGCTATGAATAAACAACAGCACAGCATTTAAAATATTTTAAATCAACTGTTTCTCTCCACTAGAACACTACCTTAATGTACTGTGGTGGTTTCACTTTTAAAAACTTTTATCCCACCCTGGAAAAGCTTGCAACAGTCTGCAGTTCATTCATGTTATCAAGGCCAATGAATACAGGTAGTTTTCTGGCCAATTCCCTCCTCAAACTAACATCACCATGACTGTCTTAAAAACCCATTCAAGCTGTGATATCACAGCTCCATGGACCTTCCCCTATCCATACAGAAAGTAAAGGCTAGAACAAGAAATATTCCATGAGTCAAATCTCCTGCTGTGAGCTGTCAATCACAGCAGGTAGCAGCCCAAATTACCCTTTTCTCTTTGATAGCTAGGGAAGTTAGGTGTGAAGGAGGATGGGAGATGAGTTGAAGTAGTACAATTCATAGTACAATTCAAGCTTCACAAAAGACTGCAATTTAGCCATTCTAAAAAGAAGCAACAGTATTGAAAGTTTGTTCTGTGGCATTTGCACTGTTTGCATTTTAAAGTAGTCACTGAACGTCATAAAATTTACTTATAACTAACTGACTGAAAGACAGCAGTGTGTGCATGTAAAATCAATTCAGTGACAGAAGCTTTAGGAAGTAAGAGGCCTGTGTGATGTAATTTTTTACAGACAAGTACTGTACTGTAGGATACCTAGAGGCAAACTAAACAATCAGGAACAATTCAAGATGCTAGAACTCATGTGGTCAGACTCAATAATTACAGTTAAAATATTTAAAAAATGTAAATAGTCCCAGAGTGGTTCATAGGTTCATAGGTGTACTAGGCTAATGGCCCTGGAGTCTTTACAAGTCTAGCCCATAGGATTATCCTGGCATCATGCCACCCGACCTTAGTTCCTAGTGCCTCTGTTGAGAAGACCCACTGGAGTGATCCCTGGGGTGAATTTTCTATTTCCCATCCATTCATCAAGATTTCTCTTGAAGAGGGCCAGTGAGGTGCACTGCTTGACATGTATGGGAAGTCTATTCCATAGCATGGGCAGTCTCTGGGTTATGAAACTGTCCCTCCACATGTTCTGTTGATTGTGGTAATGAGGTTGAGGTCTCTGGAGTGTGTGCTACGGAGGTATTGGGATTTATTTAGATGTAGCATTTCTAACAGAGCTGGGTCTGACATGGCTTTGTAAATCAAGCAGAGGTCGCCTCTAAGTAGGTGATATGAGACAGATAATAGCTGGAGTTTTTTTGAGTCTGTCCATATAGGACAACTGTTTAAGGCCTAGGATTTGTGCAGTACATTTGTGGCCTCTCCAGTTGTTGCAGGTGTCTAGTGAGGTACATAGCAAATGGGGCATTGTACTCAATGATTGGCCTAATGAGGGAAGAGTAGAGGGAGACAATGACCCATTTCTTCCTGGATGCAAAACCCTTAGTAATGCGATGTGCCACATAGAAGGACTTTCTGACCACAGTAGCAATGTGGTTGTCAAAAGAGTGGTTGCTGTCAACCTGTCTTCCCAGATGTCTTATAACACCTTCTGTGTTCAGTGGACTACCATCAAAGTGGTAATTCAAGGGAACTGGGTTTTTCCCAAGGGGGAGGATGACACATTTGTTGGCATTGAGCTTAAGGCCATGATTCTGACATCAGTCGTTGATGTCATTGAGGCCTTTCTGTAAGATGTCAACATCACTTGGACAGTTAATAATAGCTCACAACTTGCAATCATCTGTGAACTTTGTCAGCCAGAGTCCCTTTGAGGGTGGCGGTAAAATATAGGAAACACCAAACCACAAAGAAATAAAAATGTTTTTTGAGTCTGTGTGTGCAGTTCTCCTTTAACCTCCAATTTCTCTACAAATCCAGTGGCTCTACAAACATCTGTCCTGGGAACTTAAATTTACATTAACCATTAAGTAATACTGACTGGAGGGATAGATTCCTAATTCAACATATTTCCAGCCCACATAATAAGTTATTACTGTAGGTCAAGCAAAGTACTGCTTTGTCTGACTTTAAGGCTTGTTTTTACGACTGGAAGAACAGACACTAATTTACAACATGATTATCATATATGGATCTCCTTGATTTAAAGTGTGGCAAAAACTGTGTCAGTTTAAAGGTATACATGGGTAGGTGTCATATGTGATTGCTTGCCCAGCATTTTTCCTGTGTTGCTATGTTCCTACTTACATTGCTAGACACAACTCCCACTTCCCCTGCACACTGCCAGCTACAGATCCAATACTCCATGCATACTGCCAGCCACAGCTCCCACTTCCCCTTCATGCTGCCAGCCACAGATCCAATACCCCTACAGGCTGCCAGTCACAGCTCCCACATCCCCTGCACACTGACAGCCATAGACCCAAAACTCCCTGCATACTGCCACCACAGCTCTGATACCCCCTGCATACTGCCAGACACAGCTCCTATACCCCTTGCACATACTTTTCAACCTCATAGAGCAAAAAATCTGGACAAAGCCTAAAATGATTGGGGGACAAATAGGGACAGATTTTAAATATTGCTCTTAGAAACTTAGAAAGTTCATAGGATAATAGGTTTTGCATTAGCATGAATTTTCTGAAGGATGTAGAGTCTTAAACTCAAATGTGTGTCATTATTTAATGACTTCGCTCCTCAGCTATTTGCCAGAAAGGTACAGATTTTAGGAGGAACACACCAAAAATATGTGGCAAAAATCTGGAATTCTGCGAAAATCTGTACATTTGAGAGGTATGCCTCTACACAATGCCAGCCACAACTCCAATATCCCTTGCATACTGCCAGCTACAGCTGTCACCTCCCCTGCACACTACCAGCCCCAGCTCCAATATCTCCTGCATACTGCCAGCCACAGCTCCAGTACCCCTGAACACTACCAGATTCAGCTCCAATATCTCCTGCATACTGCCAGCCACAGCTCCAGTACCCCTGCATACTGCCAGCCACAGCTCCAATAGCCTCTGCATTCAGCCAGGCACAGCTCCCACCTCCCTGCACATGGCCAGCCACAGCTCCAATACCCCATGCATATTGCCACCACAGCTCCAATACCCCCTGCATACTGCCAACCACAGCACCAATATCCCCTGCATACTGCCAACCACAGATCCCACTTCCCATGCACACTGCCAGGCACAGTTCCAGTACCCCTGCATAATGCCAGCCAAATCACCAATACCCCCTGCATACTGCCAACCACAGCTCGCACTTCCCTTGCACACTGCCACCACAGCACCAATAGCCCCTGCATGCTGCCAGCCACAGCTGCCACCTCCGTACACATGGCTAGCCACAGCTCCAATACCCCATGCATACTGCCACCAAAGCTCCAATATCCTGCATAATGCCAGCCACAGCTCTCACTTCCCCTGCACACTGCCAGCCACACCTCCAACACCCCCAGCATTCTGCAAGTCACAGGTCCAGTACCCCTGCATACTGCCAGCCACAGCTCTCTCCTCCCTTGCATACTGCCAGCCACAGCTCCAATACACATACATACTGACAATCACAGCTCCAGTACCCCCTGCATTCTGTCATCCACAGCTCCCACCTGCCCCACACACTGTAAGCCACAGCTTCAATACCCAGTGCATATTGCAAGACACAGCTCCAATACTCCCCGCATACTGCCAGCCACAGTTCAAGTACTCCCTGCATACTAACAACCACAGCTCCCACCTCCCCTGCTTACAGCCAGCCACAGCTCCAATACCCCTGCATACTGCCAGCCATGACTCCAATACCCCATGCATTCTATGAGCCACAGCTCACACCTGCCCTGCACACTGCCAGCCACAGCTCCAATACCAAATGCATACTACAAGACACAGCTCCAATACCCCCTGCATACTGCCAGCCACAGTGTCAGTACCCCCTGCATACTGCCAGCCACAGCTCCCACATCACATGCATTCTGCCAGCCACAACACCAATACCCCTGCATACTGCCGGCCACAGATCCGGTACCCCTGCATACTGCCAGCCACAGCTCCAAAACCCCCAGCATATTGCCAGCCACAGCTCAAATAGCCCCTGCATACTGCCAGGTACAGCTCCCACCTCCCTGCACATGGCCAGCTGCATCTCCAATATCCCATGCATATTGCCACACCAGCTGCAATACCCCCTGCATACTGCCAGCCACAGCACCAATATCCCCTGCATACTGCCAACCACAGATCCCACTTCCCATGCACACTGCCAGCCACAGCTCCAATAGCCCCTGCATACTACCAGCCACAGCACCAATACCCCCTGCATACTGCCAACCACAGCTCCCACTTAGCCTGCACATTGCAACCACAGCTCCAATACCAAATGCATACTGCCACCACAGCCCCAATGCACCTGCATACCTCAAGCCACAGCTCCCTCTTCCCCTGCATACTGCCAGCCACAGCTCCAATACCCCCTGCATACTGCCAGTCAAACGTCCAGTACCCCTGCATACTGCCATCCATAGCTCTCACCTCCCTTGCATACTACAAGCCACAGCAGCAATACCCCATACATACTGCAAGACACAGCTCCAATACCCCCTGCATACTGCCAGCCAAAGCTCCAAGTACCCCCTGTATACTGCCAGCCACAGCTCCCACCTCCCCTGCTTACTGCCAGCCACAGCTCCAATACCCCTGCATACTGCCAGCCATGGCTCCAATACCCCATGCATTCTGCCAGCCACATCTCCCACCTGCTCTGCACAATGCCAGACACAGCTCCAATACCACATGCATACTGCAAGACACAGATCCAATAGCCCTGCATACTGCCAGCCATTGCTCCAAAACCCCCTGCATACTGCCAGCAACATATCCAGTACCCCTGCATATTGCCAGCCACTTCTCCAACCTCCCTGCACATGGCCAGTCACAGCTCCAATACCCCATGCATACTGCAAGACACAGCTCCAATACCCCCTGCATACTGCCAGCCAAAGCTCCAGTACCCCCTGTATACTGCCAGCCACAGCTCCCACCTCCCCTGCTTACTGCCAGCCACAGATCCAATACCCCTGCATACTGCCAGCCATAGCTCCAATACCCCATGAATTCTGTCAGCCACATCTCCCACTGGCCCTGCACAATGCCAGACACAGCTCCAATACCCCCTGCTTACTGCCAGCCACAAGTCCAATACCCCCTGCATGCTACCAGCCACAGCTCCAGTACCCCCTGATTACTACCAGCCACAGCTCCCACATCACGTGCATACTGCCAGCCACAGCTTCAATACTCCCTGCATACTGCCAGCCACAGCTCCAGCACCCCTGCATACTGTCAGCAACAATTTGAAAACCCCCTGCATATTGCCAGCAACAGCTCAAATAGCCCCTGCATATTGCAAGGCCCAGCTCCCACCTCCCTGTACATGGCCAGCCACATCTCCAATACTCCATGCATATTGCCACACCGGCTCCAATACCCACTGCATACTACCATTCACAGCACCAATATCCCTACATACTGCCAACCACTAATCCCATTTCCCCTGCACACTGGCAGGCACAGCTCCAATACCCCTGCATACTACCAGCCACATCACCAATACCCCCTGCATACTGCCAACCACAGCTCCCACTTCCCTTGCACACTGCCACCACAGCTCGAATAGCCCCTGGAGGTTGCCAGTCACAGCTCCCACCTCAATACACATGGCCAGCCACAGCTCCAATACCCCATGCATACTGCCACCAAAGCTCCAATACCCCTGCATACTGCCAGCCACAGCTCTCACTTCCCCTGCATACTGCCAGCCACAGCTCCAATACCCCTGCATACTGCCAGCCACAGCTCCAGTATCCCCTGCATACTGCCAGCCACAGCTCTAATACCCCTGCATACTGCCAATCACAGCTCCAGTACCCCCTGCATTCTGCCAGCCACAGCTCCCACCTGCCCCGCACACTGCCAGCCACAGCTCCAATACCCCATGCATACTGCAAGACATGGCTCCAATACCCCCTGCATTCTGCCACAGCTCCCACCTCCCCTGCTTACTGCCTGCCACAGCTCTAGTCCCCTGCATACTGCCAGTCATGGCTCCAATACCCCATGCATTCTGCCAGCCACAGCTCCCACTTGCCATGCACACTACTAGCCACAGCTCCAATACCCCATGCATACTACAAGGCACAGCTCCAATACCCCTGCATACTGCCAGCCACAGCTCCAGTACCCCATGCATACTGCCGGCCACAGCTCCCACATCACCTGCATACTGCCATCCACAGCTCCAATATTCCCTGCATGCTGTCAGTCACAGCTCGAAAACCCCTGCATATTGCCAGCCACAGCTCAAATAGCCCATGCATACTGCCAGGCCCAGCTCCCACTACCCTGCACATGGCCAGCCACATCTACAATACCCCATGCATACTGCCACACCAGCTCGAATACCTCCAGCATACTATCAGCCAGAGCACCAATATCCACATCATATTGCCAACCACAAATCCCACTTCCCCTGCACACTGTCAGCCACAGCTTCATTACCCCTGCATACTACCAGCCACAGCACCAATACCCCCTGCATACTGCCAACCACAGTTCCCACTTAGCCTGCACATTGGTAACCCAGCTCCAATACCCACAGCATACTGCCACAACAGCTCCAATACCCCCTGCATAATGCCAGTCACACATTCAGTACCCTTGCATACTGCCAGCCACAGCTCTCACCTCCCTTGCATACTTCCAGCCACAGCTCCAATAACCCTGCATACTGCCAATCACAGCTCAAGCACCCCTGCATTCTGCCAGCCACAGCTACCACCTGCCCCGCACACTGCCAGTCACAGCTCCAATACCCCATGCATACTGCAAGACACAGCTCCAATACCCCCTGCATACTGCCAGCCACAGCTCCAGTACTCCCTGCATACTGCCAGCCACAGCTCCCACCTCCGCTGCTTACTGCCAGCCACAGCTTCAATACCCCTGCATACTGCCAGCCATGGCTCCAATACCCCATGCATTTTGCCAGCCACAGCTCGCACCTGCCCTGCACACTGCCAGCCACAGCTCCAATACCACATGCATACTGCAAGACACAGCTCCAATACCCCCTGCATACTGCCAGCCACAGCTCCAATACCCCTGCACACTGCCAGCCACAGCTCCAATAATCCTGCATACTGCCAGCCACAGCACCAATACCACCTGCATACTGCCAACTTCATCTCCCACTTCCCCTGCACATTGCCACCACAGCTCCAATACCCACTGCATACTGCCAGCCACAGCTCCCACCTCCCTGCACACGGCCAGCCACAGCTCCAAAACCCCATGCATACTGAAAGCCACAGCTCTCACTTCCCCTGCATACTGCCAGCCACAGCTCCAATACCCTTTGCATATTGCCAGCCACAGCTCTAGTAGCCGTGCATACTGCCAGCCATAGCTCCAATACCCCTGCATACTGCCAGCCACATCTCCAGTACCCCTGCATACTGCCAGCCACAGCTCCCACCTCCCTGCACATGGCCAGCCACAGCTCCAATACCCCATGCATACTGCAAGACACAGCTCCAGTACCCCATGCATACTGTCAGCCAAAGCTCCAGTACCCCCTGTATACTGCTAGCTACAGCTCACACCTCCCACCTCCCCTGCTTACTACCAGCCACAGTTCCAATACCCCTGCATACTGCCAACCACAGCTCCCACTTAGCCTGCACATTGTCACCACAGCTCCAATACCCACTGCATACTGCCACCACAGCTCCAATACCCCTGCATACTGCCAGTCACAAGTCCAATACCCCTGCATACTGCCAGCCACAGCTCTCACCTCCCTTGCATACTGCCAGCCACAGCTCCAATACCCCTGCATACTGCCAATCACAGCTCAAGCACCCCTGCATTCTGCCAGCCACAGCTACCACCTGCCCTGCACACTGCCAGCCACAGCTCCAATAACCTTGCATACTGCCAGCCACAACTCCAATACCCCCTGCATACTGCCAGTCAAATGTCCAGTACCCCTGAATACTGCCAGCCATAGCTCCCACCTCCCTTGCATACTACAAGCCACAGCACCAATACCCCATACATACTGCAAGACACAGCTCCAATACCCCCTGCATACTGCCAGCCAAAGCTCCAAGTACCCCCTGTATACTGCCAGCCACAGGTCCCACCTCCCCTGCTTACTGCCAGCCATAGCTCCAATACCCCTGCATACTGCCAGCCATGGCTCCAATACCCATGCATTCTGCCAGCCACATCTCCCACCTGCCCTGCACAATGCCAGACACAGCTCCAATACCACATGCATACTGCAAGACACAGCTCCAATACCCCCTGCTTACTGCCAGCCACAAGTCCAATACCCCCTGCATGCTACCAGCCACAGCTCCAGTACCCCCTGATTATTACCAACCACAGCTCCCACATCACCTGCATACTGCCAGCCACAGCTCCAATACTCCCTGCATACTGCCAGCCACAGCTCCAGTACCCCTGCATACTGTCAGCCACAGCTCCAAAACCCCCTGCATACTGCCAGCCACAGCTCCAATACCCCATGCATAATGCAAGACAAAGCTCCAATACTCCCTGCATACTGCCAGCCACTGCTCCAGTACCCCCTGCATACTGCCAGCCACAGCTCACACCTCCCCTGCTTACTGCCAGCCACAGCTCCAGTACCCCTGCATACTGCCAGCCACAGCTCCAATACCCCTGCATACTGCCAACCAAAGCTCCCACTTAGCCTGCACATTGCCAACACAGCTCCAATACCCACAGCATACTGCCACCACAGCTCCAATACCCCCTGCATACTGCCAGTCACACGTTCAGTACCCATGCATACTGCCAGCCAGAGCTCTCACCTCCCTTGCATACTGCCAGCCACAGCTCCAATACCCCTGTATACTGCCAATCACAGCTCAAGCACCCCCTGCATTATGCCAGCCACAGCTACCACCTGCCCCGCACATTGCCAGTCACAGCTGCAATACCCCATGCATACTGCAAGACACAGCTCCAGTATCCCCTGCATACTGCCAGCCACAGCTCCAGTACTCCCTGCATACTGCCAGCCACAGCTCCCACCTCCGCTGCTTACTGCCAGCCACATCTTCAATAACCATGCATACTGCCAGCCATGGCTCCAATACCCCATACATTTTGCCAGCCACAACTCCAAAACCCCTTGCACACTGCCAGCCACAGCTCTAATAATCCTGCATACTGCCAGCCACAGCACCAATACCACCTGCATACTGCCATCTACACCTCCCACTTCTCATGCACATTGCCACCACAGCTGCAATAACCACTGCATACTGCCAGGCACAGCTCCCACCACCCTGCACATGGCCAGCCACAGATCAAATACCCCGTGCATACTGCCAGCCACAGCTGCCACTTCCCCTGCATACTGCCAGCCCCAGCTCCAATACCCCTTGCATATTGCCATCCACAGATCCAGTAGCCCTGCATACTGCCAGCCATTGCTCCAAAACCCCCTGCATACTGCCAGCAACATCTCCAGTACCCCTGCATATTGCCAGCCACTGCTCCCACCTCCCTGCACATGGCCAGCCACAGCTCCAATACCCCATGCATACTGCAAGACACAGCTCCAATACCCCTGCATACTGCCAGCCACAGCTCCAGTATCCCCTGCATACTGCCAGCCACAGCTCCCACCTCCCCTGCATACTGCCAGCCACAGCTCCAATACCTCTGCATACTGCCAGCCATGGCTCCAATACCCCATGAATTCTGTCAGCCACATCTCCCACTGGCCCTGCAAAATGCCAGACACAGCTCCAATACCCCCTGCTTACTGCCAGCCACAAGTCCAATACTCCCTGCATGCTACCAGCGACAGCTCCAGTATCCCCTGATTACTACCAGCCACAGCTCCCACATCACCTGCATACTGCCAGCCACAGCTTCAATACTCCCTGCATACTGCCAGCCACAGCTCCAGTACCCCAGCATACTGTCAGCGACAGTTCGAAAACCCCCTGCATATTGCCAGGCACAGCTCAAATAGCCCCTGCATATTGCCAGGCCCAGCTCCCACCTCCCTGTACATGGCCAGCCACATTTCCAATACCCCATGCATATTGCCACACCGGCTCCAATACCCACTGCATACTACCATTCACAGCACCAATATGCCCTACATACTGCCAACCACTAATCCCATTTCCCCTGCACACTGGCAGGCACAGCTCCAGTACCCCTGCATACTACCAGCCACAGCACCAATACCCCCTGCATACTGCCAGCCACAGCTCCCACCTCCCTGCACACTGCCAGCCACAGCTCCAATACCCCCTGCATACTGCCAGCCACAGCTCCAATACCCTTTGCATATTGCCAGTCACAGCTCCAATAGCTCTGCATACTGCCAGGGATAGCTCCAATACCCCTACATACTGCCAGCCACAGCTCCAGTACCCCTGCATACTGCCAGCCACAGCTCCCTCCTCCCTGCACATGGCCAGCCACAGCTCCAATACCCCATGTATATTGCCACCACAGCTCCAATACCCCTGCATACTGCCAGCCACAGCTCCAATACCCCTACATACTGCCAGCCACAGCTCCAGTACCCCTGCATACTGCCAGCCACAGCTCCCATCGTTGTTCTTTATTATGAGATGTCTAAAGTTTCTTAATGGTGTACGTGGTAAGAACTTATTTATGTTTAACAATTTTTAATAATGGTATTTATTTTTAGAGTTATTCCAGTTTTTATGACGTATTTTATTAATGTATTTTATTAATGTATTTTTTTAAATGTAATGTAGGCGAATATAACTTTAAATTTCATCATGATTTGGTGCGTAGTTTGGCGCCAAAATTTCAATCAAATTTATATAAGGGCTACTTGCAATGAACGTTTTTTTCTGAAGAAGTTTTACTATATAGTAAGACGAAAAACGTTTGTAAAAAAAGTGCGTTTAAAGTTATTAAAGCGGTTTGTTTCTAGGTGCAACTTTTCTGAAGTTTTTCATCAGTTTGTTCATGTTTGAAGTGATTTTTACAACTCCCATCTCCCTTGCTTACTGCCAGCCATAGCTCCAATACCCCTGCATACTACCAGCCATGGCTCCCATACCCCATGTATTCTGTCAGCTAGAGATTCCACCTGCCCTGCATACTGCCAGCCACAGCTCCAATACCCCTTGCATATTGCCAGCCACAGCTCTAATACCCCTTGCATACTGCCAGCCATAGCTCCAGTACCACATGCATACTGTCAGCCACAGCTCCCACATCACCTGAATACTGCCAGCCACAGCTCCAGTAGCCCCTGCATACTGCCAGCCACAGCTCCAATACCCCCTGCATACTGCCAGCCACAGCTCCAGTACCCCTGCATACTGCCAGCCACAGCTCCAATACCCCTTGCATATTGCCAGCCACAGCTCCAGTAGCCCCTGCATACTGCCAGGCACAGCTCCCACTCCCTGCACATGGCCAGCCACACCTCCATTACCCCATGCATATTGCCACCACAGCTGCAATACCCCCTGCATACTGCCAACCACAGCACCAATATCCCCTGCATACTGCCAGCCACAGCTCCAATATCCCCTGCATACTGCCAGCCACAGCTCCCACCTCCCTGCACATGGCCAGCCACAGCTCCAATACCCCATGCATATTGCCACCACAGCTCCAATACCCCTGCATACTGCCAGCCACAGCTCCAATACCCCCTACATGCTGCCAGTCAGAGGTCCAGTACCCCTGCATACTACCAGCCACAACTCCCATCTCCCTTGCTTACTGCCAGCCACAGCTCCAATACCCCTGCATACTGCCAGCCATGGCTCCCATACCCCAAGCATTCTGTCAGCCAGAGATTCCAACTAACCACACACTGCCAGCCACAGCTCCAATACCCCATGCATACTGCAAGACACAGCTCCAATACCCCCTGCATACTGCCAGCCACAGCTCCATACCCCTGCATACTGCCAGCCACAGCTCCAGTACCCCTGCATACTGCCAGCCACAGCTCCAATACCCCTTGCATATTGCCAGCCACAGCTCCAATAGCCCCTGCATACTGCCAGGCACAGCTCCCACCTCCCTGCACATGGCCAGCCACATCTCCAATACCCCATGCATATTGCCACCACAGCTCCAATACCCCCTGCATACTGCCAGCCACAGCACCAATATCCCCTGCATACTGCCAAAGACAGCTCCCACTTCCCCTGCACGTTGCCACCACAGCTCCAATACCCCCTGCATACTGCCAGCCACAGCTCCCACCTCCCTGCACATGGCCAGCCACAGCTCCAATACCCCATGCATACTGCCACCAAAGCTCCAATACCCCTGGATACTGCCAGCCACAGCTCCCACTTCCCCTGCATACTGCCAGCCACAGCTCCAATACCCCTACATGTTTCCAGCCACAGCTCCAATAACTCTTGCATACTGCCAGCCACAGCTGCAATACTCCATGCATACTGAAACCTAAGCTCCAATACTCCTGCATACTGCCAGCCACAGCTCCCACTTCCCCTGCATACTGCCAGCCACAGAGAAGTGGTATGAAGTTTCTGTCCCTTTTATGAAGACTATACATATTAAGTAATTACTTGATTTGGTTCTGGTATATATTCTGCACCATTTTTGTCCTTCATTTCAGTTATATATGAAGTAGTTTCTAGATATGCATTTAGTACTCTAGATAAAATATCACCAACTGCCTACATAAAGCTATAACGGTTTGCTATCACATGTTTGACAGTACGGTGTTCGACTGGACAGATGTCCGAACAAAATGTTTGGAAATCAGAACACCAAACATTGTAAATGCCGAACTGAGCATTTCAGTGAAGTCAAATGTTGAACATGTCGACTACACTGAAATGCTCAAATCTGCTCAACATTCTACATCTACAGCAGTTTTTGCAGGGGGACAAGTCCCCCTGCACCCTCCATGTGGGGGCTGCACCCCCCATACCCCCTACTTATATATACAAACTCTGAGATCGCACTACACCGAGGAAAGGGTACATTTCCCGATCCCCACTATAGTGCGACTTGCACTACATTGTCGAACCTTGCTATAGCGAATGTTCACTATTGTAAGGTTCGGCAATGCAGTGATCACAATTCCGGTTCTGCTACCTGAGTTTCACACATTGGTTGATCGCACATAGTGCGATCAACAATGTAATGGTAAACCACTATAACGAGCACTTGTATTTCTAATAGCGATTTAGTTTCCTTTGAATTGCAATATTTTCTATTGCTTGCCTATCATTATGTTACTTGTTTCAGTCCCTTCATTTTGTTTATAAGTTTCTTAGTTTCATAGGTAAATGGTAGGCCACTCACCCAGGAGACCTTTTGTATCCTGTCCACAAGGTCCTAAATTTGTAGTTGCCCATTAAGTGTTCACAGGTCTGTAGGTTCATAAGTATTTACTTGGCAATCAATCTGCAGACCATTACAAGTCCAAAAAAAAAACTCATTTCAAAAGTTCCCTCCAGCCTCAAGGAGGACAAGGCAAGATCAGACTAGGGGAGAATTTAAGGCTCCCATTCAGTTGTCTAGGTTTATTTTGAAGGTGGCACCAGTGTTACTCTGACATGTAGCGGAAGCTTGTTCCAGAGGTGAGGGATACATTGGGATATAAGTCTATCATGCTAACATGTTTATTTTAAGTACTGATGAAGGTTTAGCTCCTTTATCCATGTATTTGAGGTACCATTTGTTCTGTATAGGAGGTCAAAGAAGATTGAATCTTTCATGTCTGAAAAGGCTAGACACATATCTCCATGGAAGAGTCTATAAGAGCCTAAGTGAAGAGAGAGGGCTGCCAGTCTGTCCTGATAATTAAGATTCTTGAGGACGCTGATCTCTTTAGTTGTGAATCTCCGAAGTCTCTCAAATTAGACATATGTTGAGACAAATACATGCCAAAAGTGAATTATTTTCGATAATAAGTCTGATGAGATAGATTAAAGGGACATTAAGACTTCTTTGGATCTGGTGGAGATGCCTTTGGAAGTTAGATGAATTAGAAGGCTTGCTGAACTACTGTGGAGACATGATGGTCATATGATAAGAAATTATCAACATAATGAGTTCACAGCATGAGTGTCCAGGTATTTAATGACTGTGTCTGAGTGGATGGGTGTGTGTTAATTCTATGGTATGCAATTTGTTTTACAAAAATGAACTATATATATATATATATATATATATATATATATATATATATATATATGTATATTCCCCCCCCCACACACATTTTATTTGAGGCTAATGTTCTTGTAGGGAAAGCATCAAGTGTTTTGTGTTTTATCTTTTCTGTTTGGCTGCACTGACAACAATTCTGCCATGCATGTTCACTGCCAGACCATGTTATTTTGTACTATCAACTAGAGCTACTGCCTACCCTGTGCATCTGCACAATTAACCATAATTGTTAGTTTCCTACACATTTCCTGCTGCCTGCAACTTGCATCCTCTCATTTCCCACACTGCCATCCATGATTCCTGCATTGTTTATACCTGCAATGCTAGACAGATAGCTTGACTTCACTTTCCAGCATTGCTAATCCCAGCTATTTCTCAGTATATGTGCAGAGTTAACCACGGCTCTTGTCTTCCATTCACCATCACAGATAAATGCAACTTCTGTCTTCCCTTAACCAGTGTAGCTTAGCACATCTCCTTGTTTCCTGCACCTCATGAGGTAACCACAACTCCTGCATTTCTCTTATTTAGATAGATAATCAGAGCTACAGCCTTCCCCTTCACCTACACAGGTGACCACAGCTCCTTGCTTCCCACATATCAACAGGACCATAGCTCCTTGCTTCTATATCTGTACTGGTAATCACAGATTCTTTCTTCCTACTATCACTACTGTTTTCCACAACACTTGTCCCCCTACACCTGTACTAGTAACCACAGCTCCTTCCTTATTGCACATGTACTATTAACCATATGTCCTACCTCCCTGTACCTCCCTGTATCTGTACTGCTATCCACAGCTCCTACCTCGATGCAGCTTCAGAAGTAACCCCAGTTTTTACCTCACTGTACCTGCACTCCTAAAGACAGCTTTTACCTTAGTGCACACGTACTGCTGACTACAGGTCTGACCTTCTTGCACCTGCACTGCTAGCCACACCTCCTACCTCACTGAATCGGCACTGCTACCCACAGCTTCTACCTCCCTGCACTTGTCTGTACTGCTAGCTGTATTTTCATGCCATTTTGCACCTGAAATTCTAACTACATCCTACCTCACTGCACCTGCACTACTAACCACACCTCCAAACTAAGTGCACCTGCACTACTAACCACACCTCCAAACTAAGTGCACCTGCACTGCTAACCACACCTCCAACCTTACTACACCTGCACTGCTAACCACATCTCCTACATCACTGTACCTACACTGCTAACCACATCTCCTACCTCACTGCACCTGAACTACTAACCACATCTCCAACCTCACCACATCTGCACTGCTAACCACACCTCCTACCTCACTGCACCTGCACTGCTAACCACACCTCCAACCTTACTGCACCTGCACTGCTAACCACACCTCCTACCTCACTGCACTTGTGCTAGTAAACTACATATCCTACCTCACTGCAGTTGTACTAGCAATGACTCCTCCTATCTACCTACACCCACTGAGCTTACCACAGTTCCTACCTCAGTACACCTGCACTGCAAACCACAGCTCCTGTCTCATTGCATCTACAGAGCTAACCACAGCTCTTATCTTACTGCAATGCTACTAACCTCAGGTTATACCTCTCTGCATCTGCACTGCTAACCGCAGTTCCTACCTCAGTTACTTGCACTTATAACCTCACTTTACCTGCAATGCTAACCACAGCTCCTAGCTCTTATCTTGCTGCCATCTGTATTGCTAACCACACCTTGCACCTCATTGCACCTGCACTACATGGCTAACTGCAGACCATACCTCGCTGCACCTACAGATTTAGCAACAGTTCCTACCTCACTGTACCAACAGAGGTAGAGGTAACCACAGTTTCTACCTCCCTGTACCTACCTACAGAGATACCACAGCTCCTACCTCCCCTACACTCAGTAAACATATGACTTGTATGACTTTTAACAACCTGAATTCTAACATGAGGATAGCTTGATTAGCCCTCAGTGAAAAGATGGTGAAATGTTCTATAAAACAATTTGATACAGGGCATGTGAATTAACTAAAGGGGTCCATCCAGACCAATGTTTCTGTTCATGTTGTATTATTAGTAAACCTGTGCAGTTTTTATTGTTTTTATATTAGCTTTAATTGTTTTTTTCTCTACCTGTTTACCTAGGTTGTTGATGGAAAACTGAATGAGGGTAAGTCATGCATTTTCTCTGTTCTTGGACTTCAAATTATGCATGTTTAGTACATGTTAGTTCAAGCTTGTCCTTGCATATGATAATGTGTAAAGTAGATGTTAACCACCTGTGCAATGAAACCAAATGATATGTACTGCATTATCCTCACAAAAAAAGAGAGATTAAAGCTTTCCTTGCAATGCCTGTCTGCTGCTTTCAGTTAAGGAGCAAACCATTTCTAGTAGTATTTGTTTAGTAGGCTCCAGTAGCTAGAACATATTTTCTGGTCAGTTCCACCTCACTGGTTAATGCCAATAGTACACTGTATTCTAAGAGTCTGGGGTGCCATGCTAACCTTGGGGTACCAAAGTCTCAGTCAGATGTTCTTCATGTTCCACTGTTGCAGTCATTACATTTGGGTTATCTGCCTGCAGGTAGCCCTCAGCCAGCCTGAATACCAGAGTCTTGGATTACTGCATCAGATGCTGTCTCCTCTTCCATGACGTCAGGTTGTCAGGGGTATAAAACATGCAGCCGAAGCTATTACATCAGTCTTTCTTGCTGTGTGGTTACTGAAGCAAAAGCAGTTTGCAAGTGCCAGATGTCCAACTCCTGAAATTTTCATTTTCGAGTTTCAGAACCAAAGTATTCAAAAAAGCTAAGTACCCCATTGGGGACCCTTTTTTCTTGCTCATAAACCAATGGCAGTAAAAGTTAACAATTGTATTATATGTGGAAAGCAAATACCTCATAAAGATTTTCATTCGTACTGCATTCCTTGCTTAGGCCCAGACCACGATATCCCTCGCTGTCAGTTTTGTGCCTTATTCAACCCCTGAACTATTCGTTGTCAGGCTATTTTTGCAGCAAATTATTTTGGTACTCAGTTTAACTATCCAGAAATGGCTTCGGTAAGCCATCCGACTACCAATATTCTGAAAATACGTAAAGATAAAGACAGAGACAGACTGCATAGGTCCAAAACTGCCGATTATGCTTCCAGTTAGCTAGTCACCAGTTCGCTGGTATTCAGTGAGGTGCTTTCACAGTCCCTGATACCTGCTACTTCAGATTCGCAGGCCTCTGCTGAGACCCTTTCGGAGTCCGGTATGCCGTGAGATGTTTCTTCGACTATGGAACCTGTGGATGTCTCTACCTTGGATGAGTCCAGAGCTGCTGTGCAAGAACTGGCTTCTGAGGGTGTATTTAGGCCTACTGACTTGCATTTCAAACAGACGCCATCTTTTTTTTCAAGGCCTAAAACTCGACCCACGCCTAGAAAACCAATGTCCAAACCACATGGTCAGGCCCATATGCTTAAAAAACAAAGATAAGAATGGCTGAAGACTTCATTACTTTAATTAAGGGAAGTCAGCCTTCCCTTTAAGAGACCTAGAATGGATTTTCTTTCTGATTCTTCTGATCAGGATTCTGAAATTTCAGTTTCTTCTGATTACCAGGATTTGTCCTTATCTACCTATGAGGATTCTGATGCAGAGGATTCCATTCCCTCTGCTTCCCCTCCAGAAGATTTTTTCTTTTGGTGAAACCTTGCACTCTCTTAGGGAGCATTTCCGCTGGGAAAGTCAGGATTACTCTGACTCCAAAAAGAGGCTTTTGGAATTCTTACTCCTCCCTCAACACAAGCCTTTAGCTACCCTCCTGTTCTGGACATTGTAGATGATGCCTTCTTGCAATCTAGTCTGGCCCCTGACACTTTGCCTCCATCTCCTAGAAAACCTGACAGGTATTACAGAGTACTTGACTCTCACAAGTTTCTTTTCAAGAATCCTACTGCGGATCCAGAGACCATTTCCCAAGGACCAAAAGGCATTAAGGCTACTACTGCTAAAAACTCTACCCACTCTGATAGAGATATCAGGGCCTTGGAAAGATGTATACACTTCTGCTACTTTGGCCATTAGGGCCTTAAACTGCCAGTTTCATATGTTAAAGTATCAGCAGCATGTTATGGGACTACTTAAACAGAAAATGATGTTGATTCCTGACTGTGCTGAAAATAAAGAATTACAGGATTTAATGCAGTCTGCTGAACAAGTTGGTAAACAT
The DNA here is from genome assembly GCF_019279795.1 of Protopterus annectens. Taxonomy (NCBI): domain Eukaryota; kingdom Metazoa; phylum Chordata; order Ceratodontiformes; family Protopteridae; genus Protopterus; species Protopterus annectens. The sequence continues at coordinate 26,907,116 of NC_056749.1, forward strand.
ACTTTGCAATGTGGTTTTGACTCTTTAGAAGCATCTTGCAGGGCTGCTGTCACTGGGTCTGTTCTTAGAAGGCATGCTTGCCTTAAGGAACAAAACTTGCCAAATCATGTTAAAGTTAAATTACTGGATGCTCCCTTAAACCAAGACCACCTGTTTGGCAACAAAGCAAAAGAAGTCCTTAAAAAGATGAAGGAAAAAGCTAAATCTATGCAAACTGTTAAAGATTTCCTGCAAGTACAGCCTCCCAGATTTAGTAGGCATTGGCCTACTAAGAATTGTTCCTTTCCAGTCTCTTCCAGGCCTTCTCAGCCCAAAACCAGGAACAGCAGACCATCTAGGCTACAGTTTCAAGTACACACCGGCCTAAGCAGTGGGGGGCTCCCACTTCCAAAGCTGGAAGTAGTAAGACTCCCCCTATGAAAAAATGTCACAATGACTTAACCTTAACCCTTCCAAGCCCTGCTCAACTGCCTGCTCCCTTAGGGGGAAAGATCGCCCTGCCTGCAAAAAAATGGAAAATCATTACCCAGGACAAATGGGATTTAAATGTAGTTTTCCAAGGATACAGGTTCCACTTCCACACCTTACCAACCCCAAACGGTTGGCCAGACCTACCCCCAAATCAGTGGGCAGAGGCTCAACAGCAGGTTCTCTCTCTTTTAAGTATCAGGGCTATTCAACCTGTTCCAGCACAAGAAAGGGGACATGGTTTTTACTCAAGACTTTTCCTGGTACTCAGAAAAGACAATTCCTGGTGTCCTATCCTGGGCTTCTCTATTCTAAACACCTTTCTAGTAATCCCAAAATTCAAAATGCTAACACTTCAACAGCTGCTTGCTATGCTAGGCAAAGATGCCTGGTTGGCAACATTGGACTTAAAGGAAGCTTTCCTGCACATTCCAATAAGGGAATCTTGCAGAAAATACACTTCAGAGCAGGCTCCATGCACTATCAGTTATCTGCACTTCCCTTTGGCTTATCTACTGTGCCCAGGGTATTCACAAAGTGTCTAGCTCCAGTCATTGCATTTTGCAAGCAGATAAATATTCAAATATACCCATGCCTGGACGATTGTCTGATTCAGGCAGAAAGCCAGGACATGCTACTAAATCATCTGGCATTTGTAAAGAAACTCATCACTGGGATACACCATAAACAAAAAGAAATCTCATCTAGTACCCTGCCAACATATTGTATGTCTGGGAGCAAGCTTGTCACACCATATGTACTGTGTACCTTAACTACTAATATGCAAGATAGATTCCAGTTGTTAGGAGTACAGCCACTCTAAGGTAATTATGTGTAATGTTTATTCCACTGTTATATAGGAGACAGCAGAGAGTAATCCATGGGAAAATTCTCTACCACATGAATGATAGCAAACTGCCTAAACAGACAATGCATCTGTGGGGTGCAGCTCACAGAAATGAAGAATGTATAACTGAAAAGTGAGTATTCAGTTGTTGTCAGAAGTTTGACATTGATCAAGATGGCTGACCTCACAATCTTTCTGCTACGTGGATGCATATGCACAGAGCAGCAGACTCTTACAATGTAACAGCCATGAGGTGGATGTATATGTATATAGCAGCAGACTCTTACGATGCATATGTACATAGCAGCAGACTCTTATGATGTAATAGCCATGAGGTGGACGTATATGTATATAGCAGCAGACTTTTGTGATGTAACAGCCATGAGGTGGATGCATATGTATATAGCAGCAGACTCTTAAGATGTAACAGCCATGAGGTGGATGTATATGTATATAGCAGCAGACTGTTATAATGTAACAGCCATGAGGTGGATGTATATGTACATAGCAGCAGACTCTTACGATCTAACAGCCATGAGGTGGATGTATATGTACTTAGCAGCAGACTCTTACAATGTAACAGCCATGAGGTGGATGTATATGTACATAGCAGCAGACTCTTATGATGCATATGTACATAGCAGCAGACTGTTACGATGTAACAGCCATGAGGTGGATGTATATGTACATAGCAGCAGACTCTTACAATGCATATGTACATAGCAGCAAACTCTTACAAGGCAACAGCCATGAGGTGGATGTACATGTATATAGCAGCAGACTCTTATGGTGTAACAGCCATGAGGTGGCTGTATATGTATATAGCAGCAGACTCTTACAATGTAATAGCCATGAGGTAGATGTATATGCATATAGCAGCAGACTCTTACGATGCATATGTACATAGCAGCAGACTCTTACGATGTAACAGCGGTGGCTGTATATGTATATAGCAGCAGACTCTTACGATGTAACAGCCATGAGGTAGCTGTATATGTATAGCAGCAGACTCTTACAATGCATATGTATGTAGTAGCAGACTCTTACAATGTAACAGCCATTAGGTGGATTTATATGTACATAGCAGCAGACTGTTACGATGTAACAGCCATGAGGTGGATGTATGTGTACATAGCAGCAGACTCTTATGATGCACATGTACATAGCAGCAGACTCTTACGATCTAACAGCCATGAGGTGGATGTATATGTACATAGCAGCAGACTCTTACAATGTAACAGCCATAAGGTGGATGTATATGTACATAGCAGCAGACTCTTATGATGCATATGTACATAGCAGCAGACTGTTATGATGTAACAGCCATGAGATGGATGTATATGTACATAGCAGCAGACTCTTATGATGCATATGTACATAGCAGCAGACTGTTATGATGTAACAGCCATGAGGTGGATGTATATGTACATAGCAGCAGACTCTTATGATGCATATGTACATAGCAGCAGACTGTTACGATGTAACAGCCATGAAGTGGATCTATATGTACATAGCAGCAGACTGTTACAATGTAACAGCCATGAGGTAGATGTATATGTATATAGCAGCAGACTCTTATGGTGTAACAGCCATGAGGTGGCTGTATATTTTTATAGAAGGAGACTATTACAATGTAACAGCCATGAGGTAGATGTATATGTATATATCAGCAGACTCTTACGATGCATATGTACATAGCAGCAGACTCTTATGATGTAATAGCCATGAGGTGGATGTATATGTATATAGCAGCAGACTCTTGTGATGTAACAGCCATGAGGTGGATGTATATGTATATAGCAGCAGACTGTTATGATGTAACAGCCATGAGGTGGATGGATATGTATATAGCAGCAGACTCTTACGATGCATATGTACACAGCAGCAGACTCTTACAATGTAACAGCCATGAGGTGGATGTATATGTACATAGCAGCAGACTCCTATGATGTAACAGCCATAAGGTGGGTGTATATGTATATAGCAGCAGACTCTTATGATGCATATGTACATAGCAGCAGACTCTTATGATGTAACAGCCATGATGTGGCTATATATGTATATAGCAGCAGACTCTTACAATGTAACCGGCATGAGGTGGATGTATATGTATATAGCAGCAGACTCTTATGATATAATAGCCATGAGGTGGTTGCATATGTATATAGCAGCAGACTCTTATGATGTAACAGCCATGAGGTTGATGTATATGTACATAGCAGCAGACTCTTATGATGTAACAGCCATGAGGTGGCTGTATATGTACATAACAGCAGAATCTTATGATGTAACAGCCACAAAGTGGATGTATATGTACATAGCAGCAGACTCTTATGATGTAACAGCCATGAGGTGGATGTATATGTACGTAGCAGGGGACTCTTACAATGCATATGTACATAGCAGCAAACTCTTACAAGGCAACAGCCATGATGTGGGTGTATATGTATATAGCAGCAGACTCTTATGGTGTATATATATATATATATATATATATATACATATATATATATATATATATATATATATATAGCAGCAGACTCTTACAATGTAACAGCCATGAGGTAGATGTATATGCAAATAGCAGCAGACTCTTACAATACATATGTAGATAGCAGCAGACTCTTATGATGTAACAGCCATGAGATGGCTGTATATGTATATAGCAGCAGACTCTTACAATGTAACAGCCATGAGGTAGCTGTATATGTATAGCAGCAGATTCTTACGATGCATATGTATGTAGCAGCAGACTCTTACAATGTAACAGACATGAGGTAGATGCATATGTATAGCAGCAGACTCTTACAATGCATATGTATGTAGCAGCAAACCCTTATGATGTAACAGCTATTAGGTGGATGTATATGTACATAGCAGCAGACTGTTACGATGTAACAGCCATGAGGTGGATGTATATGTACATAGTAGCAGACTCTTACAATGCATATGTACATAGCAGCAGACTCTTACGATCTAACAGCCATGAGGTGGATGTATATGTACATAGCAGCAGACTCTTACAATGTAACAGCCATGAGGTGGATGTACATGTACATAGCAGCAGACTCTTATGATGCATATGTACATAGCAGCAGACTGTTACGATGTAACAGCCATGAGATGGATGTATATGTACATAGCAGCAGACTCTTATGATGCATATGTACATAGCAGCAGACTGTTATGATGTAACAGCCATGAGATGGATGTATATGTACATAGCAGCAGACTGTTACAATGTAACAGCCATGAGGTAGATGTATATGTATATAACAGCAGACTCTTATGGTGTAACAGCCATGAGGTGGCTGTATATTTTTATAGAAGGAGACTATTAAAATGTAACAGCCATGAGGTAGATGTATATGCATATAGCAGCAGAATCTTACGATGCATATGTACATAGCAGCAGACTCTTACGATGTGACAGCCATGAGGTGGATGGATATGTATATAGCAGCAGACTCTTACGATGCATATGTACACAGCAGCAGACTCTTACAATGTAACAGCCATGAGGTGGATGTATATGTACATAGCAGCAGACTCCTATGATGTAACAGCCATAAGGTGGGTGTATATGTATATAGCAGCAGACTCTTATGATGCATATGTACATAGCAGCAGACTCTTATGATGTAACAGCCATGAGGTGGCTATATATGTATATAGCAGCAGACTCTTACAATGTAACCGGCATGAGGTGGATGTATATGTATATAGCAGCAGACTCTTATGATGTAATAGCCATGAGGTGGATGCATATGTATATAGCAGCAGACTCTTATGATGTAACAGCCATGAGGTTGATGTATATGTACATAGCAGCAGACTCTTATGATGTAACAGCCATGAGGTGGCTGTATATGTACATAACAGCAGAATCTTATGATGTAACAGCCACAAAGTGGATGTATATGTACATAGCAGCAGACTCTTATGATGTAACAGCCATGAGGTGGATGTATATGTACGTAGCAGGAGACTCTTACGATGCATATGTACATAGCAGCAAACTCTTACAAGGCAACAGCCATGAGGTGGATGTATATGTATATAGCAGCAGACTCTTATGGTGTAAAAGCCATGAGGTGGCTGTATATATATATATATATATATATATATATATATATAGCAGCAGACTCTTACAATGTAACAGCCATGAGGTAGATGTATATGCAAATAGCAGCAGACTCTTACAATACATATGTAGATAGCAGCAGACTCTTATGATGTAACAGCCATGAGATGGCTGTATATGTATATAGCAGCAGACTCTTACAATGTAACAGCCATGAGGTAGCTGTATATGTATAGCAGCAGACTCTTACGATGCATATGTATGTAGCAGCAGACTCTTACAATGTAACAGCCATGAGGTAGATGCATATGTATAGCAGCAGACTCTTACAATGCATATGTATGTAGCAGCAAACCCTTATGATGTAACAGCCATTAGGTGGATGTATATGTACATAGCAGCAGACTGTTACGATGTAACAGCCATGAGGTGGATGTATATGTACATAGTAGCAGACTCTTACAATGCATATGTACATAGCAGCAGACTCTTACGATCTAACAGCCATGAGGTGGATGTATATGTACATAGCAGCAGACTCTTAGAATGTAACAGCCATGAGGTGGATGTACATGTACATAGCAGCAGACTCTTATGATGCATATGTACATAGCAGCAGACTGTTACGATGTAACAGCCATGAGATGGATGTATATGTACATAGCAGCAGACTCTTATGATGCATATGTACATAGCAGCAAACTCTTACAAGGCAACAGCCATGAGGTGGATGTATATGTATATAGCAGTAGACTCCTGTGGTGTAACAGCCATGAGGTGGCTGTATATGTATGTAGCAGCAGACTCTTACGATGCATATGTACATAGCAGCAGACTCTTATGATGTAACAGCCATGAGGTGGCTATATATGTATATAGCAGCAGACTCTTACGATGTAACAGCCATGAGGTAGATGTATATGTATATAGCAGCAGACTGTTATGAGGTAACAGCCATGAAGTGGATGTATATGTATATAGTAGCAGACTCTTACGATGCATATGTACATAGCAGCAGACTCTTATGATGTAAGAGCCATGAGGTGGCTATATATGTATATAGCAGCAGACAATTACAATGTAACCGGCATGAGGTAGATGTATATGTATATAGCAGCAGACTCTTACGATGTAACAGCCATGAGGTGGATGTATATGTACATAGCAGCAGACTCTTATGATGTAACAGCCATGAGGTGGATGTATATGTATATTGCAGCAGACTCTTATGATGTAACAGCCATGAGGTGGATGTATATGTATATAGCAGCAGACTCTTACGATGTAACAGCCACGAGGTGGAAGTATATGTACATAGCAGCAGACTCTTACAATGTAACAGCCATGAGGTGGCTGTATATGTACATGGCAGCAGACTCTTACAATGCAACCACCATGAGGTGGCTGTATATGTATATAGCAGCAGACTCTTATGATGTAACAGCTATGAGGTGGATGTATATAGCAGCAGACTCATACGATGTAACAGCCATGAGGTGTCTGTATATGTATATAGCAGAAGACGCTTACAATGCATATGTACATAGCAGCAGACTCTTATGATGTAACAGCCACAAGGTGGATGTATATGTACATACCAGCAGACACTTGTGATGTAACAGCCATGAGGTTGCTGTACATGTACATAGCAGCAGACTTTTACAATGTAACCACCATGAGGTGGATGCATATCTATAGAGCAGCAGACTCTTACACTGTAACAGACATGAGGTGGATGTATATGTATATAGCAGCAAACTCTTACAATGTAACAGACATGTGGTGGCTGTATATGTACATAGCAGCAGACTCTTACGATCTAACAGCCATGAGGTGGAAGTACATGTACTTAGCAGCAGACTCTTACGATGTAACAGCCATGAGGTGAATGTATAAGTACATAGCAGCAGACTCTTATGATGCATATGTACATAGCAGCAGACTGTTACGATGTAACAGCCATGAGGTGGATGTATATGTACAAAGCAAGAGACTCTTACAATGCATATGTACATAGCAGCAAACTCTTACAAGCCATGAGGTGGCTGTACATGTATATAGCAGCAGACTCTTATGGTGTAACAGCCATGAGGTGGCTGTATATGTATATAGCAGCAGACTCTTATGATGTAACAGACATGAGGTCGTTGTATATGTATAGCAGCAGACTCTTACAATGCATATGTATGTAGCAGCAGACTCTTACGATGTAACAGCCATGAGGCAGATGTATATGTATAGCAGCAGACTCTTACAATGCATATGTATGTAGTAGCAGACTCTTACAATGTAACAGCCATTAGGTGGATTTATATGTACATAGCAGCAGACTGTTATGATGTAACAGCCATGAGGTGGATGTATGTGTACATAGCAGCAGACTCTTATGATGCACATGTACATAGCAGCAGACTCTTACGATCTAACAGCCATGAGGTGGATGTATATGTACATAGCAGCAGACTCTTACAATGTAACAGCCATGAGGTGGATGTATATGTACATAGCAGCAGACTCTTATGATGCATATGTACATAGCAGCAGACTGTTACGATGTAACAGCCATGAGATGGATGTATATGTACATAGCAGCAGACTCTTATGATGCATATGTACATAGCAGCAGACTGTTATGATGTAACAGCCATGAGGTGGATGTATATGTACATAGCAGCAGACTCTTACGATGTAACAGCCATGAGGTGGATGTATATGTACATAGCAGCAGACTCTTATGATGCATATGTACATAGCAGCAGACTGTTACGATGTAACAGCCATGAAGTGGATGTATATGTACATAGCAGCAGACTGTTACAATGTAACAGCCATGATGTAGATGTATATGTATATAGCAGCAGACTCTTATGGTGTAACAGCCATGAGGTGGATGTATATGTATATTGCAGCAGACTCTTATGATGTAACAGCCATGAGGTGGATGTATATGTATATAGCAGCAGACTCTTACGATGTAACAGCCATGAGGTGGATGTATATGTATATAGCAGCAGACTCTTACGATGTAACAGCCATGAGGTGGATGCATATGTATATAGCAGCAGACTCTTATGATGTAACAGCCATGAGGTGGCTGTATATGTACATAGCAGCAGACTCTTATGATGTAACAGCCATGAGGTGGCTGTATATGTACATAGCAGCAGACCCTTACAGTGCAACCACCATGAGGTGGCTGTATATGTATATAGCAGCAGACTCTTATGATGTAACAGCTATGAGGTGGATGTATATAGCAGCAGACTCATACGATGTAACAGCCATGAGGTGGCTGTATATGTATATAGCAGTAGACTCTTACAATGCATATGTACATAGCAGCAGACTCTTACGATGTAACAGCCACAAGGTGGATGTATATGTACATAGCAGCAGACTCTTGTCATGTAACAGCCATGAGGTGGCTGTACATGTACATAGCAGCAGACCTTTACAATGTAACCACCATGAGGTGGATGTATATGTATAGAGCAGCAGACTCTTACACTGTAACAGACATGAGGTGGATGTATATGTATATAGCAGCAAACTCTTACAATGTAACAGCCATGAGGTGGCTGTATATATACATAGCAGCAGAGTCTTACGATCTAACAGCCATGAGGTGGATGTATATGTACTTAGCAGCAGACTCTTACGATGTAACAGCCATGAGGTGGATGTATATGTACATAGCAGCAGACTCTTATGATGCATATGTACATAGCAGCAGACTGTTACGATGTAACAGCCATGAGGTGGATGTATATGTACATAGCAAGAGACTCTTACAATGCATATGTACATAGCAGCAAACTCTTACAAGGCAACAGCCATGAGGTGGATGTACATGTATATAGCAGCAGACTCTTATGGTGTAACAGCCATGAGGTGGCTGTATATGTATATAGCAGCAGACTCTTACGATGTAACAGCCATGAGGTAGCTGTATATGTATAGCAGCAGACTCTTACAATGCATATGTATGTAGCAGCAGACTCTTACGATGTAACAGCCATGAGGCAGATGTATATGTATAGCAGCAGACTCTTACAATGCATATGTATGTAGTAGCAGACTCTTACAATGTAACAGCCATTAGGTGGATTTATATGTACATAGCAGCAGACTGTTACGATGTAACAGCCATGAGGTGGATGTATGTGTACATAGCAGCAGACTCTTATGATGCACATGTACATAGCAGCAGACTCTTACGATCTAACAGCCATGAGGTTGATGTATATGTACATAGCAGCAGACTCTTACAATGTAACAGCCATGAGGTGAATGTATATGTGCATAGCAGCAGACTCTTATGATGCATATGTACATAGCAGCAGACTGTTACGATGTAACAGCCATGAGATGGATGTATATGTACATAGCAGCAGACTCTTATGATGCATATGTACATAGCAGCAGACTGTTATGATGTAACAGCCATGAGGTGGATGTATATGTACATAGCAGCAGACTCTTACAATGTAACAGCCATGAGGTGGATGTATATGTACATAGCAGCAGACTCTTATGATGCATATGTACATAGCAGCAGACTGTTACGATGTAACAGCCATGAAGTGGATGTATATGTACATAGCAGCAGACTGTTATGATGTAACAGCCATGAGGTGGATGTATATGTACATAGCAGCAGACTCTTATGATGTAACAACCATGAGGTGGATGTATATGTACATAGCAGCAGACTCTTATGATGCATATGTACATAGCAGCAGCCTACAAGATAGAGCAAAATCCTTAAAAGGTAAGACACCTTTGATCATTATAAGTAAAAAACTAAGAGCTCTCATAAAATCATCCAAGGCAAATTTTGAGAGAAAAATCGCTAAGGACTCAAAAGACAATCATAAGGCCTTCTTTAGCTATGTTAGAAACCTGGGAGGAAACTCCCAGATATGCTCAGAATTAGTTCAAAATGATGTGAAAATTAGTGAACCTACAGACATTGCCAATATACTGGCTGACAGGTTCAGTGCAAACTTCATCCCCCCTCCCCCCCAAAAGGAGAGACATCTATACCAGAGGATTGTAGCCCCCCAAACATCTCTAACGCCCAGGTGAGAACTGCTCTCTCTAAGGCGAAAAACACAGCATCCATGGGACCGGATGGGGTCCCCGGCTGTGTGCTCCATGAACTCAACGAGGAATTAAACCCGCAGTTAGGACAGCTGTTTAATCTTAGCCTCACCTCATGATACGTACCCAAGGAGTGGCGCACGGCAACTGTGGTCCCACTTCACAAAGGCGGTGCCTCCACCGACCCTGGAAATTACCGTCCCATCAGCTTGACAAGCCTGATCTGCAAAGCCATGGAGAGGATCATAATGGAACTCATAAATAAAGACATAGGGAACTTGCAGACTTTGGATCCAACCCAGTTTGGCTTTGTCAAAGGCAGATCATGCCTTTTAAACTTGGTCGACTTTTGAAACAGTCACCAAGGCCATTGATGAGGGAAAGGCAGTCCATACAGCCTACCTCGACCTGGCAAAGGCTTTCGACACAATACCCCACTCAGGTATCGTAGAAAAACTCATCAGCTTAAATGTAAACCCATACATCACAAGATGGGTTGCAAACTGGCTAAGTGACAGAACCCACAGGGTCAGAGTTGCTGGCGCCATGTCAGACTCAAAGCCTGTCACAAGTGGGGTCCCACAGGGCTCAGTCCTGGGCCCACTCTTGTTCGGCATGTACTTTTCTGAAGTACAAGCAAACGCAGGAGGGTTATGGCTGACAAAGTTTGCAGATGACTGCAAACTGGGCGCCATAGTCGAAAACACATCTGACACAGATATCCTTCAGAAGGGTCTCACAGAAATGGATAACTGGTGCTAGAGCCATGGCCTAAAGTTAAACGCCAAGAAATGCATAGTCATACACTTCGGGAAAAACAAGGTTACCCCTAGCTACCATATAGGAGGCAATCCACTAAGCACAGAAGAAGTTATCAGGGATCTGGGGACTCAGGTTGACAGTAACCTTTCGTTTGACACTCACATTGCTAAAGTAGTTAGGAAGACCTTCTACATTGCCCACCTGATCATGAAGGGATTCACATCTAGATCAAGGGAGGTCATCGTCCCCCTGTACTCATTACTCATCAGACCAATGATTGAGTACAATGCCCCATTCAGAATGTATCTGACCTGACACCTGCAGCAGCTGGAAAGGCCCCAAAAGTTCCTCACCCAAAGGATAAAGGGTCTCAAAAATATGTCTTATGCTGCCCGACTGAAAGAACTTCAGCTCTATTCAGTCGCTTACCGCTTGCTCAGAGGTGACCTGTGCCTGACATACAAGGCCATGTCAAACCCAGATTTGATGAACATGCTTCACCTCAAAAAATCTAGATCCCTTAGAACAACAAGGGCGGGAGACTTAAACCTTGACACGGTTATTAATAGGACGTGCTGGAGGGACAGATTCATCACCCAAAGACTCCCTGTGCTGTGGAACAAAATCCTGGTACATGTGAGGCAGAGCACCTCGCTGGCCGTGTTCAAGAGAAATCTTGACCAATGGATGGGAGATCGGAGATATACCCCAGGGATTACCTCAGTGTCTCTGCTTGACAGAGGCACAGCAAAATAATGGGCATAGTTTTCTTCAAACTAAAGGGGTGGCGAAAGCCACAAAAACTCTGGGCTAGACTTATAAATGCTCTTGGGCAGATAGCCTAGTATGAACCTATGAACCTATGACTGTTACAATGTAACAGCCATGAGGTAGATGTATATGTATATATCAGCAGACTCTTACGATGCATATGTACATAGCAGCAGACTCTTATGATGTAATAGCCATGAGGTGGATGTATATGTATATAGCAGCAGACTCTTGTGATGTAACAGCCATGAGGTGGATGTATATGTATATAGCAGCAGACTCTTACAATGTAACAGCCATGAGGTAGATGTATATGCATATAGCAGCAGACTCTTACGATGCATATGTACATAGCAGCAGACTCTTACGATGTGACAGCCATGAGGTGGCTGTATATGTATATAGCAGCAGACTCTTACGATGTAACAGCCATGAGGTAGCTGTATATGTATAGCAGCAGACTCTTACGATGCATATGTATGTAGCAGCAGACTCTTACGATGTAACAGCCATGAGGTGGCTGTATATGTATATAGCAGCAGACTCTTACGATGTAACAGCCATGAGGTGGATGTATATGTATACAGCAGCAGACTGTTATGATGTAACAGCCATGAGGTGGATGGACATGTATATAGCAGCAGACTCTTACGATGCATATGTACACAGCAGCAGACTCTTACAATGTAACAGCCATGAGGTGGATGTATATGTACATAGCAGCAGACTCCTATGATGTAACAGCCATAAGGTGGGTGTATATGTATATAGCAGCAGACTCTTATGATGCATATGTACATAGCAGCAGACTCTTATGATGTAACAGCCATGAGGTGGCTATATATGTATATAGCAGCAGACTCTTACAATGTAACCGGCATGAGGTGGATGTATATGTATATAGCAGCAGACTCTTACGATGTAATAGCCATGAGGTGGATGCATATGTATATAGCAGCAGACTCTTATGATGTAACAGCCATGAGGTTGATGTATATGTACATAGCAGCAGACTCTTATGATGTAACAGCCATGAGGTGGCTGTATATGTACATAACAGCAGAATCTTATGATGTAACAGCCACAAAGTGGATGTATATGTACATAGCAGCAGACTCTTATGATGTAACAGCCATGAGGTGGATGTATATGTACGTAGCAGGAGACTCTTACGATGCATATGTACATAGCAGCAAACTCTTACAAGGCAACAGCCATGAGGTGGATGTATATGTATATAGCAGCAGACTCTTATGGTGTAAAAGCCATGAGGTGGCTGTATATATATATATATATATATATATATATATATATATATATATATATATAGCAGCAGACTCTTACAATGTAACAGCCATGAGGTAGATGTATATGCATATAGCAGCAGACTCTTACAATGCATATGTACATAGCAGCAGACTCTTATGATGTAACAGCCATGAGGTGGCTGTATATGTATATAGCAGCAGACTCTTACAATGTAACAGCCATGAGGTAGCTGTATATGTATAGCAGCAGACTCTTATGATGCATATGTATGTAGCAGCAGACTCTTACAATGTAACAGCCATGAGGTAGATGCATATGTATAGCAGCAGACTCTTACAATGCATATGTATGTAGCAGCAAACCCTTATGATGTAACAGCCATTAGGTGGATGTATATGTACATAGCAGCAGACTGTTACGATGTAACAGCCATGAGGTGGATGTATATGTACATAGTAGTAGACTCTTGCAATGCATATGTACATAGCAGCAGACTCTTACGATCTAACAGCCATGAGGTGGATGTATATGTACATAGCAGCAGACTCTTACAATGTAACAGCCATGAGGTGGATGTACATGTACATAGCAGCAGACTCTTATGATGCATATGTACATAGCAGCAGACTGTTACGATGTAACAGCCATGAGATGGATGTATATGTACATAGCAGCAGACTCTTATGATGCATATGTACATAGCAGCAAACTCTTACAAGGCAACAGCCATGAGGTGGATGTATATGTATATAGCAGTAGACTCTTGTGGTGTAACAGCCATGAGGTGGCTGTATATGTATATAGCAGCAGACTCTTATGATGCATATGTACATAGCAGCAGACTCTTATGATGTAACAGCCATGAGGTGGCTATATATGTATATAGCAGCAGACTCTTATGATGTAACAGCCATGAGGTGGATGTATATGTATATAGCAGCAGACTGTTATGATGTAACAGCCATGAAGTGGATGTATATGTATATAGTAGCAGACTCTTACGATGCATATGTACATAGCAGCAGACTCTTATGATGTAACAGCCATGAGGTGGCTATATATGTATATAGCAGCAGACTATTACAATGTAACCGGCATGAGGTGGATGTATATGTATATAGCAGCAGACTCTTACGATGTAACAGCCATGAGGTGGATGTATATGTACATAGCAGCAGGCTCTTATGATGTAACAGCCATGAGGTGGATGTATATGTATATTGCAGCAGACTCTTATGATGTAACAGCCATGAGGTGGATGTATATGTATATAGCAGCAGACTCTTACAATGTAACAGCCACAAGGTGGATGTACATGTATATAGCAGCAGACTCTTACGATGTAACAGCCATGCGGTGGATGCATATGTATATAGCAGCAGACTCTTATGATGTAACAGCCATGAGGTGGCTGTATATGTACATAGCAGCAGACTCTTACGATGTAACAGCCATATGGTGGCTGTATATGTACATAGCAGCAGACTCTTACAATGCAACCACCATGAGGTGGCTGTATATGTATATAGCAGCAGACTCTTATAATGTAACAGCTATGAGGTGGATGTATATAGCAGCAGACTCATACGATTTAACAGCCATGAGGTGGCTGTATATGTATATAGCAGCAGACTCTTACAATGCATGTGTACATAGCAGCAGACTCTTACGATGTAACAGCCATAAGGTGGATGTATATGTACATAGCAGCAGACTCTTGTGATGTAACAGCCATGAGGTGGCTGTACATGTACATAGCAGCAGACCTTTACAATGTAACCACCATGAGGTGGATGTATATCTATAGAGCAGCAGACTCTTACACTGTAACAGACATGAGGTGGATGTATATGTATATAGCAGCAAACTCTTACAATGTAACAGCCATGAGGTGGCTGTATATGTATATAGCAGCAGACTCTTACGATGTAACAGCCATGAGGTGGATGTATATGTATATAGCAGCAGACTCTTATGATGCATATGTACATAGCAGCAGACTCTTATGATGTAACAGCCATGAGGTGGATGTATATGTACATAGCAGTAGATTCTTATGATGCATATGTACATAGCAGCAGACTATTATGATGTAACAGAGATGAGGTGGATGTATGTGTATATAGCAGCAGACTCTTACGCTGTAACAGACATGAGGTGGATGTATTTGTATATAGCAGCAGACTTTTACAATGTAACAGCCATGAGGTGGCTGTATATGTATATAGCAGCAGACTCTTACAATGTAACAGCCATGAGGTGGATGTATATGTATATAGCAGCAGACTCTTATGATGCATATGTACATAGCAGCAGACTCTTATGATGTAACAGCCGTGAGGTGGATGTATATGTACATAGCAGCAGATTCTTACGATGCATATGTACATAGCAGCAGACTATTATGATGTAACAGAGATGAGGCAGATGTATATGTATATAGCAGCAGACTCTTATGATGCATATGTACAAAGCAGCAGACTCTTACGATGTAACAGCCTTGAGGTGGATGCATATGTACATAGCAGCACATTCTTATGATGCATATGTATATAGCAGCAGCCTAATACAATGTAACCGAGATGAGGTGGATGTATATGTACATAGCAGGAGACTCTTACAATGTAACAGCCATGAATGCTGCCTTTCCTAGTGACTGCAGTCAAACTCAGGGCCAGTTTCTGATGTTAATAATAATCACAAATGTTATTTAATCCAACAGCCCAGAGTCAAACCAAAGCAATAATTAGAAAAACACATTGGTAAAAGTCTGCAGAATGACCAGGCTGTAGTTTTATTTAAAATGTTTTAGTAATAATGGCTTGAGCGTTTTCTCTTAATTTTTATTGAAAATGCAACAGGTAGATGTTACTTTAAAGCCTGATATTTCCTTTCATTGATACAATGCTATTCAAGTCACATGGCTTGAGACTGTAAACGTTCACATGGCTTATATTCGTTAGGTTCTGATGAAGTCATTTTAGAAATTAAGATGAAAGTGCCCAACCAACTCATTTTTATTAATTTTGTAAATACTGCAGCCTGGTGGTTGTGCAGACTTTAACCAAAATGTTTGTTTTTTGGTTATCAGTTCCCGACATTTACTGTTCTAATATTATCTTTCCCAAAACTAGATCAAGGTGAAGACCATGGAAGAGACATGAAAATGTCAGAAGTATGCACCATTTCAACAGGAGGTACACAGGAGAATGGGGAAATACCCAGAAAAGGTACAAAGTGTTCTTATTATCTTCTTTCTTCTTCTCTCGGCTTTTTCCAGTTAGGGGTCACCACAGCGGATCACTTGTCCACTCATGATTGGCAGTGGAGTTTAACGGTGTTGAGTTGCCAGCCCAGCGCCCATCCTTCCACAGAAGGCACACACACGCACTCACACCTAGGGCCAATTTAGAGTGTCCAATCCACCTACAGCATGTCTTTGGGGTGTGGGAGGAAACCGGAGCACCCGGAGGAAACCCACGCGACCACAGGGAGGACATGCAGACTCCACACAGAAGGTACCCCAGCCGAGGATCGAACTGGAGAACTTCTTGATGTGAGGCGGCAATGCTTATTATAATGTCCCAAAATGAAATGATGTTTCATGGGGGTATCTTTGCAGCATCCTTAAGTGTTGTTAAAACTTAATGAGAGTTGAAAAATTCAGCTGTTTAGCCAAGTGAGGAAGGGGTGAGAGAGTTAACCTATTGCATGGGAAGGCTCTTGTCCTAATGGATACCAGGCTCTATATTACCAGATAGAATGTTTAGGTTGTCGAATACTTAAACATCAAACTAGTAATATCGAAAGCCAAAAACCAAGAATGGCCACTTGCATGCAGGGAAAGAATTCCCTTGGCCGTAAAAAAAAAAAAAAAAAAAAATTAAACCCAAATGAAGTGGGGGGCTGTGGCTTCCACACCCCCCTAACTAAATATACTAACTCCAAGATTGCTCTGCATTAGAAAAAAGGGCAAAATCCACATAATGGCCAAGGGAATTCTTTCCCTGCGTGAAAGTGGCCATTCCCGGTTTTTGGCTTTCGATATTACCAGTTCGATGTTTAGGTATTCGATAACCTAAATATTTGATCTGGTAATATAGACCTTGGATACCATGTTTTATTTCATTTTTACATAAATCTGTTGACCAGGTTAGAGCACTGGTTTCTGTGGATTTATTTCAGTCTCTGCGTGGGAATACAAAGCAATGTAGTACAAAATATGCCAAACAAAGCAAAGACATGGCATTATACAAACAGTGGAAAAGTAGTCTTAAAGACAGTATTTACGAACACATGACATGTCTAAAATTTAGTAGTGCGAACAATAAGCTTACACTGCACATCTTCTCCTGAATTATCAATGGATAGCAGAGACTGGGACATTCAGCACATTCAGAACCATCATAGGGTGAGATTGGACCATTCAAGTGGACAGAGTACCAGCATTGTGTGAAACCAGGCCATTAAGGTGGACAGAGTATCAGCACTGCGGAGACACCAGGCCATTTAGGTAGACAGAACATTTTCAGCACTTCCTTTAGACAGCTGTGGCACAGTTTCAGGTTCTAGCACTACAGTAACATAAACATGTACACAGCGTGTACTGATATCCTATATTATACTCAGAGAAGGCCTGTTTTGTATGTGGTAAGGTGTCTTCTGGATCTGCATGTTTTTTATGTCAACTTCTCTTCCTGTTATAACTTTATAGGCATTGTTGATTACTCCAAAGTCCTCTGATTGAGATCTTATTTCTGCTTTTGTCCTATCTATGTGCCATATTTTGTAATTTTCACCTGCAGAAAGCACGGAAAATGACATGTCAGTATCTCTAGTTACCATTTAACTTACCTACTGCCAACTGAAATAGTAGATGAGATATTTGCATGAATAAAATGTTAATAAATGGGATATGCATAACTTCACATAACATTTACAAACATTTATGTTATAAAACAACTTAAGCAGTTTGACTTTACATCAAAGCAACTGACTAAAATATACAGTGCAATTTCAAATAACATATATAATGCTTTTACAAGGCACTAATTACAAAATTCTGACTAAAAAAACTTAGTAATGTATAAATATTGTAGCAAAATATTGTAGCAATCAATATATAGTAAATGAATGGATATTAATAAACAGTATTTATCTTTCTTGTGACTTCTTAATTAATATTTAAAACCCATCTGTCCATCTGCATATATATCTATGAGTCTGTCTGTCCATCCATCCTTTTGTCATATCCACTTAAGGCAGTTCATTGTCATGGGGACCCAGGGTCTATAACAGCAAACAATACACATACAGCAAAAATCAGCCATAAATGGGAAAAAGAGTGTCAGGCAGTGTTGTAACACTTCAAGCAAACAAGTAAGCCAGTTATAATTGGTTCACAGGTTCATAGGTAAGTACTAGGCTAACTGCCCTTCTGGGACATTTTAAGCTAAAAAAATTCCCTTTTTCTACTTCAAATAACATTGCATTATACTGAAATATTTAGTAAGAACTGTATCAAAACGTTGGCAAATTAATGATGTTGAAGTAAATGAACATAGCAGATGGTGTAGGCAATGTGACATAATCTGCACATATTACCAAATAAGTATGGAAGGGTACAGAGTGCATTGGGGCAGCTTATTCCAGGACAGTCGGTGTCTCAGAGTAACCATGAGTGTATCAGTGTGTAAATGCAAACAGAGGCGTGTTTCACAGATGAAGAGAATGCAAAGAGCATGGAAATATTACAACGACTGGGGGGCTACTCAAATAAAAGTAAAAAGAACCAAGAAATGTTTCAAAACAATTGATATTACAACAACTGGGGGGCTACTCAAATAAAAGTAAAAAGAACCAAGAAATGTTTCAACACAATTGATATTACAACGACTGAGGGGCTACTCAAATAAAAGTAAAAAGAACCAAGAAATGTTTCAAAACAATTGATATTACAACGACTGGGGGGCTACTCAAATAAAAGTAAAAAGAACCAAGAAATGTTTCAACACAATTGATATTACAACAACTGGGGGGCTACTCAAATAAAAGTAAAAAGAACCAAGAAATGTTTCAACACAATTGATATTACAATGACTGGGTGGCTACTCAAATAAAAGTAAAAAGAACCAAGAAGTGTTTCAACACAATTGTAAACAATATAAAAGTGAATGGTGGTGCTTCAAAACTATTATTTTGAAATGGCTGCATGGATAAATGCATGAGTACTGGCTTAGGCCTGGAAGAAAATCCCAAACAGTAAAATGGCTGAATGTAGATACAGTTTTAAAATGGATGAGCATATGAAACACTAATCTTTTAATACTGTTTGGGAAGATTGGACACTTTATATTAAAAATGTAGTTAAGCTACATTGTTTAGCAAATAATATTCCAAAGAATAAGAAAGTTCCGGTGTTGATAAATGCAGCGGATGTCAGAACATATAGACTGTAGTGCTGTTTAGGAGCACCAAATAAATCATCTAAAAAGTCATTCAAAAAACTGCAGTAATTTTTCAGAGGCACTTGACAGTGGAAGAAAGTTTTAGATTTCACAAAAGAATACAAATAAGGCATGGCAGTATTTTGCATCATATATCTGAACTATATAGATTTGTGAGAATAAGAATCCCAGATTAGGACTCAATGATATGCTAAGGAACAGGTTTGTGTGTGGCATATGCAATGAAATGACACAAAGCCATCTGCTTTCTGAGGAAGGCTAACATTTAGAATAGCAAGTTATGTATTAAAATGCATTTTTAAAAGGATGTAAAGAATGAAACTCAAATGTATGGCATGAATTTCAGTCATCAACTCATCCAAGTAATTTGTCAGAAAAAACAAAAAATTATGAGGAACAGACCAACATTTTGAGGCAAAATCTGGGCATCCTCCAGGGATTACTATAGCTAAAAGTGTTTGAGCTATGAATGCTGGATGAAGATGAGGATTAGTGTTTTATTCCGAGCTCCTCTTGCAGGAATTACTTTAGCTAAAAGTGTTTGAGCTATGAATGCTGGATGAAGATGAGGAATAGTGTTCTATTCCCTTTTCCTCCTGCAGGGATTAGTACAGCTAAAAGTGTTTGAGCTATGAATGTTGGATGAAGATGAGGATTAGAGTTCTATTCCCAAATCGTCCTGCAGGGATTACTTTAGCTAAAAGTGCTTGAGCTATGAATGTTGGATGAAGATGAGGATTAGAGTTCTATTCCCAAATCGTCCTGCAGGGATTACTTTAGCTAAAAGTGCTTGAGCTATGAATGTTGGGTGAAGATGAGGATTAGAGTTCTATTCCCAGATCCTCCTGCAGGGATTACTTTAGCTAAAAGTGTTTGAGCTATGAATCTTGGGTGAAGATGCGGATTAGAATTCTATTTCCAGGTCTTCCTGCAGGGATTACTACAGCTAAAAGTGTTTGAGCTATGAATGTTGGGTGAAAATAAGGATTAGTGTTCTATTCCCAGCTCTTTATGTGGGGATTTCTTTAGCTAAAAGTCTTTGAGCTATGGCTGCTGGGTGAAGATAAGGATTAGTGTCCTATTCCCAGCGCCTATTGCAGGGATTACTAAAACTAAAAGTGTTTGAGATATGAATGCTGGATGAATATGAAGATTAGTGTTCTATTTCCAAATCTCCCTGCTGGGATTACTGCAGCTAAAAGTGTTTGAGCTAAGAATGTCGTGTGAAGATGAGGATTAGTGTTCTATTCCAAGCTCCTCCTGCAGGGATTACTGTAGCTAAAAGTGTTTGAGCTATGAATGCTGGGCAAAGATGAGGGTTAGTATTCTATTCCACACTTCTCCTGCAGGGATTACTACAGTTAAACGTGTTTGAGCTATGAATGCTGGGTGAAGATGAGGATTAGTGGTCTAATCCCAGCTCTTCCTTCAGGGATTACTTTAGCTAAAAGTGTTTGAACTATGAATGCCGGGTGAAGATGAGGCTTAGTGTTCTGTTCCCAGCTCCTCTTGCATGGATTACTTTAGCTAAAAGTGTTTAAGCTATTAATTGTTGGGTGAAGATGAGGATTAGTGTTCTATTCCCAGCTCATCTTGCAGGGAATACTACAACTAAAAGTGTCTGAGCTATGTGATTAATCCTCTATTCCTAGCTCCTCCTGCTGGGATTACTATCGTAAAAGTGTTTCAGTTATGAATGCTGTTTAAAGATGAGGATTATTGTTATATTCCCAGCTCCTCTTGCAGGGATTTACATAGATAAAAGTGTTTGAGTCATGAATGATGGGTGAAGATGAGGATTTGTGTTCCACTCTAGTAACAGTTTATTATTACTTACAAATAAAAGTGAAAAACACACCCTGTAGTGGTTGAGACAATGAATTCCGAGCCAGCAACGGAAACCAGTAACATATTTAACAAAGGTTTAGCACTTTCATTCCTATATTGTATGGAACATCATCAAAACTAACAACAATCAATGAAAACACAATATATACCACATATTAAAAATCACATGCTAGTAGAACCGCCAATAAAAAAGAACCAGTAATTAAAACATTTAAAAACCGTGTACTGTTTCAATTTAAAAATGGAATTAATGGAGGAAGTATCACTTAATCCAAGAGGAGTAGTTGCATTTAACAGAACTTGCCATTTTAATTCACAAATCTCCAAATGCTCCTTTGTTATTTAACCTTGAGGATCTACACTAACTTGCTCAATATGTAAAAACTTAAAGGAATGATCATTAAAATTCCTTATATGCTTGTATAAAGAGTTTGTATTTTCCTTGTTTTTGATATCCCACAAATGTTCATACATATGTTCAGTAAACTTTTGGGATGTCTTTCCTATATAGAAAGCTGCACTGGACTGGCACTGTGCTAAATAGACTACCCCACCCCATAATAACCGTAAAAATTATCCTGCTCTTTGTAAGTCACTCCATTAATAATAAATTCATCTCCCATTAATACATATGGGCACTGGGAACAACAACCACATTTAAATGTCCCAAATTTTCTCCCTGCTACATTCATATGGGAACGTCTTCATGATTCTAAATAATTGTTAAAAGTTTTATCCCTTTTAAAAACAATCTGGGACTTATCCTCTAAAATATATATCAAGTCACCATCACTCATAAACAATTTCCAGTTGTTATTAATGGCCTGAATAATAACACTATTATTCAAAGTAAATGCAGAAATAAATTTCATCTTTTTGTTATTTTTGTTTTCCAAAATCCCATTTACAATATTATTATCAGTGTTATGGGTGGCATTAACTGTACCATCTAAAATTGGGGAGTACACACCTGAAAAATTATATGGTGCTGCTTACTGTGATGGATTTGAAGTCTTCTTAAGGCACTCAGTCTTGCTGACTGGATTCTGCTGAAATCAAAGTCTGGTTATAGTTGCATTCACAGTCTGTTGCATACAGAAACTTGCAGAATGTACACTGATAAAAGAATATACTTTGCAGCACCCAACTCAGAGCAGCAACAAATAGCTTTTTATAACAAACCACACGTACTGATGTTACAGCTTTTAGTTATTGTTCTACTTTACTTCTCAATCAGCATGGATATTACAACATTTACCTCGGGACAAATGTGTCCCTACCAGCACCCCTAACATAACTGGATTAATACAGATCTTTATATACAATTTTAGTCATGCACACACACATACATTTCCTCTTGGTTGCAGATGCTGACGCGAATGCTGACTTAATAATATTATTTTTAAGCTTCCTTGTTTAACAATGTCCTGTCACATTTTTGCTGAATTTATAAGAGGACAGCTTTTCTGACAGTGTGAACATCCTGTTTTTGTCTTTAGTATTCTATTTGGATCTTTATACAAGAACATCTGTTGGGCGGCCACGGTGGTGCAGTGGTTAGCATTGCTGCCTCACAGCAAGAGGTTCTCCGGTTCGATCCTCGGCTGGGGTGCCTTCTGTAGTCTGCATGTCCTCCTGTGGTCGTGGGTTTCCTCCGGTTTCCTCCCACATCCCAAAGACATGCTGCAGGTGGATTGGATACTCTAAATTGTCCCTAGGTGTGCGTGTGAGTGTGCCTTCTGTGGAAGGTTGGGCGCCGGGCTGGCAACTCGACACCGTAAAACTCCACTGCCATTCAATGTGCGGACAAGGTGATCCGCTGTGGCGACCCCTAACTGGGAAAAGCCAAAAGAAGAAGAAGATACAAGAACATCTGTTCTTGTGCAAATGCTTATAAGTGCAGAAAAGCATGTTTTTTTAAGGAAACACATTGTAACAGTGTCATAATATAGAAACATGCCATGTTGTCCATTCTTTAAAAAAGTAGATTTTACATTTTTGCTTTCACTGACAATGAAATGCATACATCCTGTTTTTAAGTCTGTAAGGAAAGATGTCCATTCAGCAGATTTCCTATTTTCCAAGTCACAGTCATTTAGTATGGATGCTGATCACATATTTCTAAACTCTGTTTCTGCATTTAAACAAGCTTTATTTTATACCTTATTTTTGTTACATATTTGTAACTTATTTACTTTCAACCTTAAAACCCTGTTGAGCATAATCTTACAACTCCACTCTCCCTTTTACCCATAATCTCATCCCTAATTTCAACCAAGAAATTCCAGGGATATCCTCTCATAATAAACATATTCAGTAAAAATCCGCAATCCTTAATAAATAAATCTTGATCAGTAATAATCCAGGCCAGTCTAACTAGTTGTCCTTTGACAACCATTTTCTTTTGATACCTAGAATGGCAATAATAGTGGAGGTCTGCAACAAAAAAGTTGCCTTTCTATGAATGCTGGAACAATACCTATGGTGAATAAAATCCTTAGATATTTCTACATTCAAGAATGGTATCTTGAATGTATCAAATATATATGAAAATCTCAAAAATTCAACAGTGGAATTAATATACAACAGAAATTCCTGAAGCCTAACCTCACTATCAGTCCAAAGAATAAAGATATCATCCAGGAATCTGCTGTAAAATGACCAACTATTTTTAAACTCACAAGAAAAAAATGTAACGTTCTTCCCATTTGGCCATTACTTCTTCTTCTCTTACCTGGCAGCTCCATCCTTAGTATCCTTTTCCCAATATACCCAGCATCCCTCCTCAGCACATGTCCAAACCAGTGCAATCTCGCCTCTCTGACTTTGTCTCCAAACCGTCCAACCTGAGCTGATCCTCTAATATACTGATTCCTAATCCTGTCCACCCTCATCACACCCAGTGCAAATCTTATCATCTTTAACTCTGCCACATCCAGCTCTAACTCCTGTCTTTTTGTCAGTGCCACTGTCTCCAACCCATATAATATAGCTGGTCTCACTACCCTCTTGTAGACCTTCCCTTTCACTCTTACTAGTACTCATCTGTCACAAATCACTCCTGACACTCTCTTCTCCACCCACTCCACCCTGCCTGTACTCTCTTCTTCACCTCTCTTCCACACTCACCATTACTCTGAACTATTGATCCCAAGTACTTAAACTCATCCACATTTTCCACCTCTACTCCCTGCATCCTCACCATTCCTCTATCCTCCCTCTCATTCACACACATATATTCTGTCTTAGTCCTGCTGACCTTCATTCCTCTCCTCTGTAGAGCATATCTCCACCTCTCCAGGGTCTCCTCCACCTGTTCCCTACTCTCACTACAGATCACAATGTCATCAGCAAACATCGTAGTCCACGGGGACTCCTGTCTAATCTCGTCTGTCAACTTGTGCATCCCATTGCAAATAAGAAAGGGCTCAGAACTGATCCCTGATGTAATCTCACCTCCACCTTAAATGCATCTGTCACTCCAACTACAGACTTCACCACTGTCACACTACCCTCATACATATCTTGTACCACTCTTACATACTTCTCTGCCACTCATACAATACCACAACTCCTCTCTAGGCACCCTATCATATGCTTTCTTCAAGTCCACAAAGCCACGATGCAACTCCTTCTGACCTTCTCTATAGTTCTCCAACAACATTCTCAGAGCAAACATCGCATCTGAAGTGCTCTTTCCTGGCATGAAACCATATTGCTGATCACTAATCATCATCTCCCTTCTTAACATAGCTTCCACTACTCTTTCCCATAACTTCAAGCTGTGACTGATCATTTTTATCACTCTGTAGTTACTACAGCTCTGCACATCACCCTTATTCTTAAAAATAGGTACCAAAACACTTTTTCTCCACTCCTCAGGCATCCTCTGACTTTCCAAGATTTCATTAAACAATCTGGCTAAAAACTCCACTGCCATTTCTCCTAAGCACCTCCCTGCTTCCACTGGTATGTCATCTGGGCCAACAGCCTTTCCATTTTTCATCCTCTTCATTGCTGTTCATACTTTCTCCTTGCTAATCTGTTTCACTTCCTGATTCACTATCTCACATCATCCAACCTTCTCTCTCTCTCTCATTCTCTTCATTCATCAGCCCCTCAAAGTACTCTTTCTATCTCCTCAACACACTCTCCTCGCTTGTGAGTACATTTCCCTCACTATCCTTTATCACCCTTACCTGCTGCACATCTTTCCTAGCTCGGTCCCTCTGTCTAGCCAATTGGTAAAGGTCCTTTTCTCCGTCCTTAGTGTCCAACCTTTCATACAACTCTCCATATGCCTTATCCTTAGCGTTCACCACCTCTCTCTTCACCATGCTCCTCATCTCCTTATACTCCTGTCTACTTTCTTCATCTCTCTGACAATCCCACTTCTTCTTCGCCAGCCTTTTCCTCTGTATACTCTCCTGTACTTCCTCATGCCACCACCAGGTCTCCTTGTCCTCCTTCCTCTGTCCAGATGTCACACCAAGCACCTTTCTAGCTGTCTCCCTTACCATCTCTGCTGTAGTTACCCAGCTATTCGGTAACTCTTCACTGCCCCCAGTGCCTGTTTTAACTCTTCCCTGATCTCTACCTCACAATCACCCTTTTTTCAACTTCCACCATTTGATCATTGGCACTGCTCTCACACTTGTCCTCCTCTTCTTGATCACCAACGTCATCCTACAGACCACCATTCTATGCTGCCTAACTACACTTTCCCCTGTCACCACTTTACAGACTCCAATCTCCTTTAGACTGGCCCTCCTACATAGGATATAATCCACCTGTGTGCATCTTCCTCTACTCTTGTACACCACCCTATGCTCCTCCCTCTTCTTAAAATACATATTCACCACAGCCATGTCCATCCTTTTCACAAAATCCACTACCATCTGACATTCTGTATTCCTCTCCTTAACACCATACCTGCCCATCACTTCCTCATCCCTTCTGCTCCCTTCACTAACATGCCCACTGAAGTCCACTCCAATCACCAGTCTCTCACCCTTGTGTACAATCACCACCACTTCATCCAACTTACTCCAACATTTTTCTTTCTCATCCATCGCACACCCAACTTGCGGAGCATATGCACTAACAACATTCATCATTGCACCATCAGTTTCCAGCTTCATAAACATCACTCTGTCAGACACTCTTTTCACCTCCAAAACACTCTTGGCATACTGCTCCTTCAGGATAACCCCTAGCCCATTTCTCCTCCCATTCACACCATGATAGAACAATTTGAACCCACCTCCTATACACCTGGCCTTACTCCCCTTCCATCTGGTCTCTTGCACACACAATATATATCAGACTTCCTTCTCTCCATCATATCAGCTAGCTCTCTTCCTATACCAGTCATACTGCCAACATTCAAAGTTCCTACCCTCACTACTACACTCCTAACCTTCCTCCTCTCTTTCTGCTTTCAGGCATGCCTTCCCCCTCTTCTTCTCCTTCGACCAACAGTAGCCCAATTTCCACCAGCACCCAGTTGGCTAACAGTACTGGTGGCAGTCATTGTTAAACCGGGCCTTGACTGATCCTGTATGGAAATCTGTATTGTCCGCATATGTTATTTGGCAGAGGTTTTACACCTGATGCCCCTCCTGACATAACCCTGCCCATTTATCTGGGCTTGGGACCGGCACGAAGAAATGCACTGGCTTGTGCATCCCCAGTGGATGGGTTCCCATTATGCCATTACAACGTCTGCAAAATATTGGGGCACCCTCTGCCCCAATTGCTACACCTATCATTTGATTAAAATATTAGCCAGAAAAATATAAATAATTATTGGTCAACACAATTTCATTAAAGTAACCACTAAATTAATTCTATCAGATAAAAGATTAGCATATTTCCAAAGTTGTTCCTCAAGCCAATCCAATCCTATATTATGCGGAATCACAGAGAGCACACTGATAATAATATTGTAAATGGGATTTTGGGAAACAGAAATAACAAAAAGATGAAATGTATTCTTGCATTTACTTTGGATAGTAGTCTTATTATTCAGGCAATTAATAACAACTGGAAATTGTTTATGAGTGATTTTATGTAGACTTCATTTTAAGCCAAAAATACCGAGTTCCTCAGGCCTAAAGTTTGCACTACATCTAATAAACCGATGACCAATTGTGCATTCTTAGTCCCCACATGCCTCAAAAACAAATGATTAGAATGGCTGAAGGCCTTATTACCTTAATTAGGGGAAGCCAGCCTTCCCCCTCTAAGATACCTAGAACTGATTTTCCTTCTGATTCTTCTGATCAGGAATTTGATATCTCTATTCCTTCTGACTACTACCGGGATTTACCCTTATCTACTTATGAGGATTCTGATGCAGAGGATTCCATTCCCTCTGCTTCCCCTCCAGAAGATTTTTCTTTTGGTGAAACCTTGCATACCCTTAGGGAGCATTTCCCCTGGGAAAGCCAGGACTATTCTCAGTCCAAAAAGAGACTTAGGGAATTTTTAAACGTGCCTCAGCACAGGCCTCTAGCTATCCCTCCTGTTCTGGAGATTGTAGATGATGTTTTCTTGGAATCCAGCCTTACTCCGGATACTTTGCCTCCAGCTTCCAGGAAACCTGACAGGTACTACAGAGTACCTGACTCTCACAAATTCCTCTTCAAGAATCCTACTGTGGCTCCAGCGACCATTTCCCAAGGACCAAAAGGCATTAAGGCTACTACTGCCAAAAATCCTACCCCTTTCTGATAGGGATTCTAGGGCTTTAGACAGATGGGGTAAGAAGGTATACACTTCTGCTAGTATAGCCATTAGGGCTTTAAATTGCCAGTTTCGTGTGTTAAATTATCAGCAACATATTGTGGGAATACTTAAACAGAAAATTATGTTGATTCCTGACTGTGCTGAACACAAAGATTTACAAGAGTTAATGCATTCTGATGACCAAATTGGTAAATGTACTTTGCAGTGTGGTTTTGATGCTTTAGAAGCATCTTGCAGGGCTGCTGTCACTGGATCTATACTTAGAAGGCATGCATGGCTTAAGGAACACAACTTGCCAGATCATGTCAAAGCAAAATTACTGGATGCACCCTTAAACCAAGAGTGCATTTTTGGCAATAAAGCAGAAGACATCCTCAAAAGAATGGAGGAAAAAGCTAAATCTATGCATACTGTTAAAGATTTCTTACAAGCGCAGCCACCTAGATTCCGTAGGCATTGGCCTTCAAAGAACTGGTCATTTACAGTCCCTTCCAGGCCTTCTCAGTCCAAACCCAGGGGCAGCAGACCACCAAGACATCAGTCTCAGGTTATGCACATATCTAAGCAGTGGGGTGCTCCCACGTCCAAAGCAGGGAGTAGTAAGCCACCCCCCCCAATGGTAAAAGTGCACAATGACTTATCCTTAACTCCTCCAAGCCTTGTCCAACTACTTGCACCTTTAGGAGGAAAGCTCACCCTGCATGCAAACAACTGGGAAAACATTACCCAAGACAAATGAGTTTTAAACATAGTTTCCCTAGGATACAGATTCCACTTCCACTCACTCATAACCCTAAGTGGATGGCCAGACCTTCCCCCAAACCAGTGGGTGAAAGCCCAAAAACAAGTGCTCTCTCTCCTCAGCATCAAGGCTATTCAACCTGTCCCAGCAGAACAAAGGGGACAAGGCTTTTATTCAAGACTGTTCCTGGTTCCCAGAAAAGAAAACTCCTGGTGTCCTATCCTGGATCTGTCTATTCTCAACACTTTTCTGGTGGTTCCCAAATTAAAAATGCTAACTCTCCAACAGCTGCTTCCTATGCTAGCCAGGGATGCTTGGCTGGCAACCCTAGACTTAAAAGAAGCTTACCTGCACATCCCAGTCAGGGAATCTTACAGGAAATACCTACACTTCAGGGCAGGCTCCATGCACTGTCAGTTCTCTGCACTTCCCTTTGGCTTATCTATTGCACCCAGGGTATTCACAAAGTGCCTAGCTCTAGTCATTGCATTTTGCAGGCAGAGAGGTATTCAGACTTACCCATACTTGGATGACTGTCTGACACAGGCAGAAAGCCAGGACTTGCTATTACAACACCTGGCATTTGTAAAGAGACTTCTAACTTCACTGGGGTACACCATCAATGAGAAGAAATCACACCTAGTACCCTGCCAACAGATTGTATTCCTGGGAGCAAGCTTGAACACAGCTTCCCAGATGGCATTCCTCACTCCAGAGAAACAGATTTATTTGACAACTTACTTCAACCTACTGGCCACAAAAACCCAGCTATCTGCAAAGAAAATACTGCAAGCTCTAGGGTTCATGGCCTCTTGCATTCTGTTAATTCCATATGCAAGACTGCATATGAGGAAACTTCAATGGTATCTAAAAAGTCTATGGTGTCAACATTCTCAGGACCTGGAAACAATAATTCCTATCATCCCTTGTCTAAAGGCAGAGTTCCTTTGGTGGGCAGAGGCCTGCAACCACAGCAAGGGGCTCCCTTTCACTCTACCCCCGATCACCAAAACCCTAACAGATGCATCAGACAATGCATGGGGGGCTCAAATGGCAGGGCAGTGCATTCAGGGCAAATGGAACCCAAAGTAGATGCACCTGCATATCAGTCAAAATGAAATGTTAGCTGTACGGAATGCTCTGACTACCTTCAAAGACCGTATTCTTCCAGAACAACTACTGGTAAAGACAGACAACACCACAGTTATGTGGTACATAAACAAGCAGGGGAAACCCATTCCTACCCACTCTGCAGACTAAGCATGGCTCTGTGGAACACAGCCTTGAGCAAACAAGTGCACCTACAAGCTCAATTCCCGCCAGGCAAACTAAATTCACTGGCAGATGACTTAAGCAGAAATCTCATGGACCCACACAAATGGACATTGGAACCCAAAATATTCAAGCTCTTGAGGAACAAATGGGGGACTCCGGAGGTAGACCTGTTTGCCTCCCCTCAGAACTACCAATTGAACAAATACTGCACCAGAACTCCCCACAGTCAAGCTTGGACATTGAAAGCCCTGTCCTTTACCTGGGAAAGCCTCTCAGTCTATGCCTTTCCCCCTCTGCCTGCCCTCTTGAAGGTTCTACTAAAGATCAAACAGGACAAGCCAAAGACAATCCTGATTGCACCAGACTGGCTGGTACCCTCTTTTGTGCAGTGACAGTGCTACAACCATGGCACCTACCTCAGACCTCTTCCCTGCTGTCCCAGCAGATGGGCCAGATACTGCACCCTCAACTATAAACCATGAACCTTGCAGCCTGGCTAATCCCCTGAGCTCACCTCTAGCAACCCTCAGTAAGCAGGTGCTGAATGTCATTCTTGAGGCAAGAAGGCCTAGTACTAGAAAATCCTATTAAGAAAAGTGGAAAAGATACTGTTCCTGGAGCCAGTCTCAGGGGATGGGCACAACGGTGCCCAGCTTACCACATGTACTAGATTACTTAACAAAAATGCTCCACAAGGGCCTATCCTTCTCTTCAATTAAGATTCATGCCTCAGCCATCTCCGCTCATTATAATATTGAGCCACCCCTCTTCTCTCATCCTCTGGTAAAACAATTTCTTAGAGGGGCCAAAAATTCAAGACCTCCCAGGAGAGCTCACACTCCAACCTGGTACCTTAATTTTGTATTGGAAAAACTTACCCCCCCCCCCCTTTGAACCGGCTGCTACAGCAGAGTTGAAATTCCTCTCTTGGAAAACAGCTTTACTTTTATCCATCACTTCAGCTAGAAGAGTGTCTGAACTGCAGGCCCTTATGGCAGTGGAAGGGTTGGGAGGGTGGCCTAATGGTTCTATGAACCTATGAACCTATGAACCTTTCAATATCTTCCATGCAGACAGGATTTCCCTCAGGACTAACCCATCTTTTATGCCCAAGGTGGTGTCTAGTGTGGCCTTAAACCAGTCCATTCATTTGCCTTCTTTGTTCCCTAATCCTCATTATAAGGGGGAAAGGATACTGCATTCTCTGGACATGCACTGACAACTTAGATTCTGTTTGGACAGGACTAAGCCTTTCAGAATATCTGATCAGCTGCTGGTTAGCTTTGCTGCAGAATCAGAGGGGAAGGCCATTTCAAAGCAAACCATTTCCAAATGGATAGCACACTGCATCCATTTCTGCTACAAGCACCATGGCAAACCTACTCCACAGGGGATAAGAATATATTCCACTAGGGCTGCATCTAGCTCTACTGCATTTCTCAGAGGAGTTCCTACCAGGGACATCCTGGAAGTTGCAACCTGGAGCTCTGTACATATTTTCACCAAGCATTACCACTTGCCTATCTTTTTTAAATCCAGAGCTGTATTTGCCACAACAGCCTTACAGGGCCTGATGGCCAGCTTTAATGCTTCTTAATCTGCCTCCACCCTTCCTTAGCTTTGGGAATCAACCCAAATGTGATGACTGCAACAGTGAAACACGAAGAAGATAGTACAGTTGTGTACACTTATCATAAATGTAGATGTTTGAGTGTATTCACTATTGCAGTCCTGGTTACCCACCCTCCAGCCCCCTGATTGTCTTTGCTTTCACCTATCCTTTTGGTTTGGGATATCTTATACTATGTGTATTTGCTTTTTGCTGGGGGTGTTACATACCATATAATTGCTTCCTATTGTGGGGGAACCTGACATCTGAGGCAAGAAAAACTGATGTAATGGCGTCGGCTACATGTTTTATACCCCTAACGACCTGATGTCATGGAAGAAGCGATAGCATCCGACACAGAAATCCCAAGACACTGGTATTCAGGCCGACTGAGGGCTACCTACAGGCAGATCACTCAAATGTGATAATTGCAACAGCGAATACACTTGAACATCTACATTTATTTATGGTAAGTGTACACAACTGTACTTTACTGAGCAAGTTAATGTAGATCCTCAGGGTTGGATTACAAAGGAGCATCTGGAGATTCTTGAATTGAAATGGCAAGTTCTGTTAAATGCAACTAATCCCCCTGGATTAAATTATACTTCCTTCATTAATATCATTTTGAAATTGAAATTTTACACAGTTTTGATTGTTTTAATTACTGGTTGTTTCTTATTACTGGTTCTATTATCGTATAATTTTTAATATGTAGTTTATATTGTATTTTTCTTGATTGCTGTTAGTTCTGATGATGTTCCAAACAATATGGGAACAAAAGTGCTAAACCTTTGTTAAATAAATATGCTATTGGTTGCCATTGCTAGCTCAGAATTCATTTTTGTCGATCATTACAGCTGTATTTTTCACTTTCCATCTGTTGTTCACCAGTTGGTTCCTAGTTTTACTTACAAATAAGTCAAATAATATTGCAAGAGACTCGCTCTACTCAGTAAGTCATTAAACTCTGGAATAGTATCCTCATACAAATAAAACTCTTCAACAAACTCAACAGTTTTAAACCACTACTTAGCATCATCTTAACTAATCTTGGTCGTGCACATGATCATCTCAAGGTTGAGACTTTGTATTGACTGTACATTACTCTCCAAATACTCTCCTTAAACAGAATACACTCAACCTCTCACTGAAATGACAAAATCATTTTTATACGTAACTGCTGCCTGTACAATCCACTAAGTTGCACGTGGGCTTTCTCTATAGTAACTTCCACCTCTGTAAAATCTTAAAATGTGTAAATGTAACTGCTATTTGTGTATAAATATAAATAAAAATGTAACTACTCTGTGTTTAACTGGAACTTAATATAATGCAATGCAGGCAAATGGAGCTCTTCTCCAAAGGCCTCCACTGAAAACAGGTATTACCTTGTTGGACTTTCCCGATAAATAAAGCCAAATAAATGAATAAACAAACAAACAAACAAAGTAAATAAATAAATAAGTGTTGTATTCCTAGCTCCTCTTACAGGGATTACTTTAGCTAAAAGTGTTTAAGCTATGAATGCTGGGTGAAGATGGGGATTAGTGTTCTATTCCCAGCTCTTCCTGCAGGGATTAGTACAGTTGAAAGTGTCTGGGCTATGAATACTGGGTGAAGATGAGGATTAGTGTTCTATTCCCAGATTGCCCTGTAGGGATTGCTGCAGCTAAAAGTGTTTGGGCTATGAATGCTGGATGAAGATTGTTGTTCTACTGTAGAGTTTTCCTGCAGGCTCAATGCTGGGGTGTCCATTACTGTTCCACTACTGCCATGCACTGCTTCAGGTAGCAGTATGCTAATGCTGAATGTAGATAAAGATGATTACCTTCCTGATCTCGCCTCTACTATCAGGTAATGCTTTAGGTAGCACTGCAGGAGCTCTGACAGTGGGCTAAAGTGCATAGTTCTGATTTTAGACTTTTGTAAAAATAAAAGCTTTACGAAGATGTGTAGCTTGCCTTAGACCCTGCAGCGGTTATGGGTTTCAGTCCAGTAGTCTCCATTTGCTTACCAGATATTACTTGGAGTGAACGCCCTGGAAAGGGTCTGTATCTCCCATTGGCTTATCCTGTTAATAAGTGTTGAATGGGTTAAGTCGCTTTCAGCAGAAAACAATGGCTTTCCTAGTTTAGAGTCATTCATCGTAAGGGACTTTTACTTCAAATTCATGATTTCTCAGCAAAGGACTGTTATTCCGGATTCAATATTACTTAGTTGGGCTCATTGTTATTTAAATTCCAGGATTACTCCTCAGGGTCACTTTTGCACCATTTCTGATACCACCCAGCAGGGGGCAGTATGGCTTGCGTTATTGGTAAATTGTGTTGTTTGTGAGGAGTAGCACAGTGATGTACTGCTTAACATTGCTACCTTTTAAATCAAATTACTTCATGACTGAACAGATTTTTGTGTGAACTCTGCGTGCCCATCTTGTCTCCATTTGTGTTTTGCCAGGGTCTATAGTTTTATGTCACAACCCAAAGACATACAAGTAGGTGAAATGAAAATCCACTATACCTCTTGGCTCTAGTTCTCCATGACCTTGAACAGGGAAAAACAATTTTTTTTCTCTGTACATAAACTTACAGTGCCTATACTATGAAAATATTACTTAGACTACATGAATCTCAATTATGTTGTTGTTGTGTCCTTCGGCTTTTCCCGGTTAGGGGTCGCCACAGAGGAACTCCGGTCCGCTAATGATTGGCAGTTGATTTTTATGTGCTGAGCTGCCAGCCCTAACGCACAACCTTCAACGAAGGTACGCCCATTCACGCATGTCTCCACGCAGTAGATGCTCTAGCTGAGAGTCGAACCGGACAGCAGTTATACTTTGTAAATATTACTTAGATTTAGAAATCACATGTCTTTTTCTTTTAACTAATTGCTTATCATCATTTGCATGCTTCCAATGTTCTACTATTTTATAACTGTATAATTGTCTTTGTCTTTATTTTAAAACTTTGTATAAGGCATTTCCGGTTTGTCATTTTGAGAGGAATTTGATATCTGAAACAAAGAATATTGATTTCCGTAAATCTTATGGGTTATAATATAGCCAGCCGATCATGTAGTAAATTTCACACACACACACACACACACACACACACACACACACACACACACACACACACACACACACACACACACAGTGAAATTAGGGAAGTATATGCCTGAAAATGTCTCCACAATTTATTTTAATGTCAAGTCCTGATCCTGGGTGACTTTAACTACCCAACCATAGAGTGGAAGACATATTCTAGCCCAAACATGAATGCCCAGAGATTCCACGACTTTGTCAATGCCAGTGCATTGGATCAGCTGGTTGACACCCCTACGAGAGGTGAAAATATCCTGGACCTCGTCTTAACCAACATGAGTAGCCACTGCAGCACCCCTAAAGTGTCATCCTCCTTGGTAAGATCCAACCATAAAACGATCACTTTTGAAGTCACCATCTCCCCTGCCCCTCCCCTTGTTAGGGTCAAATGAAAAACTTTTCCAAAGCTGACTACAATCTCCTCAGAGCAAGTATAAGCAGCTTCACAGCCACCGTCCCTTCAGTTGGAACTAGCACTAATGTCCAAGCCTACACCACAAAACTATATGAGCACCTACATAGCTGTATGGACTCAGCAATACCTGACAGAACCAAATCATCTTCCTCAAGGAAGAGTAAACCTGTCTGGTGGACAGCAGCAATAAACAAACTCTATAATAGAAGGAAAAAATTGCTGTCCAGGGCCAAGAAGGAACAGGTGCCAAGTTGGAAGAAATATCTCCTTTGTCTGAACAAGCAAATAAGGTCACTGATGAAATCCTTGAAGGCTAACTTTGAGTCCAGACTGGCCACATCCAATAAGGACAATCACAAGGCCTTCTTCACATACGTCAGCAGTCTCACAGGTAACACCCAAATCTGCTCTGAAATGGTAGTCAATAACACCACATGCACAAATGCCATAGATATAGCTAACCTACAGACAGACAGTTTCAGTGAAAACTTCACCCCCGTCACCCCATCAGTAAACCAGGACATCCCCAGCACCTGCCCCCCTCCCCTCATCACCAGGGAGCAGGTCCTTAATGCCCACTCAAAGGCAACAAATACAGTTTCCAGGGGACCCGATAAAATCCCTGGCTGCATCCTACATGAACTCAGGCATGAGCTCTCAGCTCCATTAGACACCCTGTTCAACCAAAGCCTGAGCACTGGCTTCATCCCAGCTGAATGGAGGGCAGCCACTATCAAACCTCTACAAAAAGGTGGAGTGTCCACTGACCCAGGCAGTTATAGGCCCATCAGCCTAACTAGCCTGATCTCCAAGGCCATGTTACGCATTATCATGGACCTTATAAACAAGGACATTGGCAATCTCCAAATGCTTGGCCCCACACAGTTTGGTTTTGTCAAAGGAAGATCATGCCTGTTAAAATTGGTCGACTTCTTCGAAACAGTCATTAAACCCATGGATGAGGGGAAGATGGTGCACACCACCTACCTTGACCTAAAAGCCTTTGACACTTTCCCCACCTGGGCATAATAGATAAAATCTCTCAGCTAGGCATCAACTCGTATGTTACCAGATGGCTAGCTAACTGGCTTACTGATAGAACCCACTCAGTCAAAGTAGGGGAGGCCACCTCTAGTAGTAGACCGGTAATGAGCAGTGTACCCCAAGGATCGGTCTTGGGGCCTCTACTGTTTGGGATATACTTTTCCGAGGTGCAAGCCAAAACCAGTAGTCTGTGGCTGACTAAGTTTGCAGATGACTGCAAGCTGGGAGCTGTCTTAAATTCCCCTAGTGATGTGAACATCCTCCAAGAGGGTCTTACCCAAACTAATGACTTTTGCCAGAAGCATGGCCTCAAACTGAATGCCAAGAAATGCACCATTATCCCCTTTGGGGAAAATGGCACCCTCACTAATTATCACATTAATAACAATGTAAACATGCAATCAGTAGTGAGGGAGTTGGATGCCTAGGTTGATAGAAACCTGACTTATTGACTACCACATTGCCTTCGTTATATGGAAGGCTTTCTACATGGCCCACCTCATAAGTAAGGATATTTCATCCAGGAACAAAGAGGTCATAACATCCCTGTACTCCTCCCTTATCAGACCCATTATCGAGTACAATGCCCCCTTCGCCATATACCTTGCCAAGCACATGCAGCAGCTGGAGAGACTGCAGAGTTTACTGACCAGGAAAATCCAGAGTCTCAAACACCTATCCTATACAGCTAGGCCAAAAGCATTGTCCCTCTACTCAGTCATGGACAGACTGTTCAGTGGTGACCTGTGTCTGGCATACAAGGCCATTTCAGACCCAGCCTTGATGGAGTTGCTGCATATCCATAAGACAAACTCCACTCACGCAACCCACACACAAGACCTTAACCTGGTCTGTGACATTAATAGAACTTGTAGGCAGGATAGATTTGCGTCCCAAAGACTTTCCCATCTGTGGAATGGACTCCCTCTCCATGTCAAGCAGAGTACCTCTCTATCCCTCTTTAAAAGGAACCTGGACAATGGGGTAGGAAACAGAAAATATACCCCTGGGATCCCACCTGTGTCCCTGCTGGACAGGTGAAACAGGTGCTGACTTTGAGGGAACATGGGAGAAATTCTTGGCTAGGCTTATAAGGGCCTCTGGGCCATTTGCCTAGTATCGTCCTATGAACCTATGAATCCTAAGCAGGCTACCACCTATCTTTGTTTACCATTCTGCAGACTGTTAGAGGTGTAAAACAGGATATTTACCTGCATGCACATTTTCTGGGAGTGCACCTTTATGAGTACCCACCCATGTACAGGTACTAGTTCATTTGTGACCATCAACATCTAGATATTGCTTCACTCTGCTTTGGATAAGCGATCTTGACTAAGGAAGGCCGGGCTAGGCATAAGACTGATTTACTGACTGTTAATGTTAGTAGCGAAAAGGGAAACAGAAATCTGTTAGGTACTGATTGGAGGTTACATCTTTCTGGTGATGGAAAGACAAAGAAATTCAGTAGTAAATGGTTTCCTTGGCAAGTTTATAAAAAGTTTGAGAAAGGACTTAGGAGTGTTAAGTGGTGAAAAATCTCTCTTTTGTTTGACAACTTTATTTCTTGGTACCTATTGGTCATGGGCCTTCTCTATGTCAGAGGATAGGATGCCCCCCACTCCAATGCAGTCCCAGGCTTGATCTTAACAGTGCTGTGTATTTTATATTTAACTCACATGTGAAGTTGTTTCCTTTACTTTAATCAATTGTGTGATGTCTGGATATCAATAACATCTGTCTTAAAGTTGTTTCAGCATTCCACTGGGAAGGTTTTTGCAGTTTTATTGTACTAATTTAAGCATTACTTTTAAGCTCACATACATACAACAGACCATCAAAAGAACCCACCAAAAACTTGGACTACTTTATAGGAACAAAAAATTCCTCACTACTGCCACTAAACGCACTCTTGCACAGGCTTTTCTCTTACCCAGTCTTCTGTACACTTCCTCCATCCTTACAATATCCAGACTACCTCAATGCAGAAACTAGAACAAACGTACAACAAAATTCCCAGATTTATTCTAAACCAACCACTCTCTTCACATCACTGCCTCTCACCAAACAAACTTAAGTGGTTGGAATTTCCACAGATTCTCATACAATCACAACTCCACACTACCTTTTCCATACTCAACAACCCCTCTGCCTGCCCTGCTCTCGCCTCCCATGTTACTGTCTACTCCCCCCCCCCCCCGGCCTCTCCGTAGTGCTGATTAGCATCTTCTCTCAGTTTATAAACCCAAAAGGAATATTGGCAAACTACTTTACAAACACTCTGTCTCACTAAATTTGAACAAACTCCCTCTCCATATTAAATCCAACCTTTCCTTTCCCCGTTTTAAAAAGGAACTTAAATCCCACCTACTAAACATGAAATGATGCCATTGCATTGACCACACATAGTCTTAATCTGTCCTACTGTATAACCTGTTGCATCTCCTAACTTTTTCTTTGTTAGTAACTTCTGCTTAAACTAACCTCCTAAACCCTCAGTTCTACTACTATAGCCCCCTCCCATTCTCCACACTACCCCCCCACTTCCTATCAGTGTCTATACATTGTCCTTCTTTTGAACGATTATCTTTTTGTTTTTACTCTCATATGTAATAAATGTTAGTCCACTGCTATCAGTGTAACCCTTAATGTTCATAATTTTTTCTTTTGTTTTTCTCTTTATAATTAATTTCGTGTTTGCATTGTTGTTTTTAATTTTTTTTTATCCTGTATGTTTATCTTTGCTTATGTTTGCTGGGGCTGTTTCCCCTTGGGTCTCCACTGAAAATGGGTTGCTTACTATCAATGCAATACAAATAGTTAATAACCTTTTCTTTGTTACAGTTATTTTGTATTGTGATTGTTATTTAATATTTGTATATTGTCACTTTATCTTTACTTATGTTTGCCGGGGATTTTCCCCTCGGGTCTCCCCTGAAAATGTGTTTGTTTGCAAACTCATTTGGACTAACCCAGTTAACAAATGTGAAATAAATAAATAAAATAAACTATTGTTTCTATTTTGTTTCTTTTTGACTTTTTGTTAATTTAAAAAAATGTTATCTTTTAAGCACTGTTATTCTGCTGTTAAGCAAGGTTTGCAATAATAGATTGTAAAACAAGTTGGGGGTGGGCAGTCTATCTCCATGCAAAGAGGAATAATCCCCACCCCAACTGTGATTCAGATGACATGACATCAGTTAGTGACTAAAGTGATGGAGCAGTCAGGAAGGGAGTTTAAGAGTGAGATGCTGATACCCATTTACACATCCTGTGGAGATGGAGGCCCCCATACTGACACTCATACCACCTTACACATCTTTGGGAGATGGAAGCACACCTACTGACACTCAAACCCCTTTACACGTCTTTGGAAGATGGAGGCACACCTACTGACACTCGAACCCCCTTACACATCCTGGGGAGATGGAGGCACACCTACTGACACTCAAACCCCTTTACACGTCTTTGGAAGATGGAGGCACACCTACTGACACTCGAACCCCCTTACACATCCTGGGGAGATGGAGGCACACCTACTGACACTCATACCCCCTTACACATCCTGGGGATATGGAAGCACTCCTACTGACACTCAGCAAATGCTGAGCATGGCCGAATAAATCAACATAAAGGACAAAGATGCATGTAATTGCCAAGCAGCATACATTACAGTCATAATACATTCATAATGTGGAGGGCTTACATTATCAAAGCACATATGATTAACCACATAAGGAGGAATCATAGAACACTGATGCTATGTGCTACTGATTTTTTATTTTTTATTTCTGCAACTCTAAAAGGCCAGTAGCGTGTTGCTTGAAATCACAGTAAAGGAATGGCTGTTTTTTTTTCCTTTTCTGATTTGTAGTGTGATCTCAGATTTGGTATATATAATTAGCAGGGAGTGTGAGTGTGTGGTGAGACTTGCCCCGTTACAAAGATGTTGTTTGCAGTGGTTTCTTTGTTTGATGTCTTGACCTTAAGTAGATGATATGTGCTTCAATATTGTAAGTACTCGACATTATGAATGTACTTCACTGTAGCCAGGGGTTAGACATTTAGAAATGTACCTGTTTTGTAGGACATGTTTTTTCGATGCAATACTCTGTCTGAGAGCGCTTCAGTTCCTAATGAAAGTGATTTTGAAACTTTTGTCTGTGGCAGCTTCATAGTGTATTCATATGTGGAGTATTGTAATGAATAGCAAGTTACATTGTGTCAGTCAGTG
Source organism: Protopterus annectens (assembly GCF_019279795.1). NCBI lineage: Eukaryota > Metazoa > Chordata > Ceratodontiformes > Protopteridae > Protopterus > Protopterus annectens. The sequence goes on from NC_056749.1 coordinate 26,947,907, forward strand.
GGTTGTTTACTGTTTAGTTGTCGTTGTGATAGGGTAAAATAAAACTACAAAAACTACACTGAGAGTATTAGAACATGTAAGAGAGCTTAGAAACTGTTCAGTATTTAATCCACTTGCTAAACATTTTAAAAAGCAACATAAATTTAACGGTATGCTGATTAAACACCATGTCCTGTACTAAGTTAG
>NC_056749.1:26953092-27063092 GCF_019279795.1 Protopterus annectens
CCCGACGTCATTGCGGCAGTCATTCGGGTATAAAGGCATCAGCCGACGCCATTTTCCCCAGTCTTTCTTGCCGCGTGGCGCCCGAAGCAGAAGCTGTTCGCAAGTGCCGGTCGGTCAGATCCAGAGATTACTACTACGAATACTACTAAGACTTCTATAAAGCTAAGTACCCCGTTGGGGACTGTTTCTTGCCTCAGCCGATGTCAGAGAAAGTTAATAACTGTTTATCTTGTGGGAAACAAATACCTCATAAAGATTTCCACTCCTATTGCATACATTGTTTAGGCCCAGACCACGACGTAGCAGCTTGTCTAGCCTGTGCTTCTTTTAACCGACGGACGCTTAGACGTCGCTCAGACTTTGCTGAACAGATTTTCAGCTCCGATTTTGCCTACATTATGCCGTCGGATCCTCCGACTACGCAAATAACCAAAGGACCGACACTCGCGGTCCGCGGTTTCGGCCGAAACCACGGTTAAGCAAACCACGAGTGTCTCGGTTTCGGCCGAAACCGAGCAAGTGGTTCTTTCTTCAGCCGATAACTTGCTTTCTACTGAGGCCTCTTCTAACCTGGTAGAAACGGCTTCTGAAATCCAACCTTCTGTTGCGATTTCACAGGATTTATCAGACACCATTCCCCTAGATATTTCTACCCCTGCACGTGGAGCTGCTAGGCCTCCTCCAGCTATGTCTATTAAGGCCTTTGCCAGGGCTAAAGCAGCCAAAGCATCAAAACCTGTGCCTGCCAAGCCCCCCTCTCACAGGCCCAGCACCAGCTCCCATATGCTTTCTTTGGCTGAGGATCTCATCTCTTTAATTCGTGGAGCCCAGCCTCATCCTGACAGGGCCTCTCTCCCTCCTCCAGAAAAGAGGCCTAGAGCAGAGCCCCCTGAGCCAGTAGCCACAGATGATTCCTCTGATGACTCAGAACATACAGACCCTCCTGAGGCTTCTTATTCTCCTTACGAAGACTCTGATGCTGAGGAGTCCATCCGTTCAGCCTCTCCTCCTGAGGAATTTTCCTTTGGGGAAACCTTGCATGCTATGAGGGAACAATTTCAGTGGCAGGGCCAAGATTTCTCAGACTCTAGAAAAAGGCTTAGGACCTTTCTACATTTGCCACAGCACAGGCCTTTAGCTATACCTCCAGTTCTACCTGTTGTTGATGATGCATTTAATGATGCTTGCACTGCTCCTGATACTTTACCTCTGGCTCCTGCTAAGCCCGATAGGTACTACAGGGTCCCGGACACTCATCACCACTTACATAAGGCTCCTTTTGCAGATCCAGAGACTATCTCCCAGGGCCCTAAAGCTGTAGCAGCTACTTCTAAAAACCCCCTCCCCTCTGAAAGGGAATCCAGGTCCTTAGAGAGATGGGGTAAAAAGGTTTACACCTCTGCTACTTTGTCAGCTAGAGCTTTGAACTGCCAATTTCATATGATTCAATATCAAGAGTTTATGCTTGACCAGTTGACTAAAAAGCTGTCCTCTGAAGAATCTTTAGATAAAAAGTATGTTCAAGAAATGTTACATAACATACAGCAGGTTAGTAACCATTCTTTAAAATGTGGCTATGATGCACTGGAGGCTTCCTTTAGATCAGCCATGACTGGCACAGTTATCAGGAGACATGCATGGTTGAAAGAACAGGCATTACCAGACCATGTCAAATCTAAGCTTTTGGATGCACCTATGGACAAGGTCAATTTATTTGGTGCCCCCACAGCAGGTACTAAAAAAGATGGAAGAGAAAGCAAAATCTGTGCAAACAGTGAAAGATTTCTTACAAGTTCAACCTCCATGGTTTAGCAGGAACTGGCCCTCCAAGAATTGGTCCTTTCCGGACTCCTCTAAGGCACAAAGAGGCAGGAATAGGCGCTCTAGAGGCAGGAACCAATCCAGGGGTGCCTACAGGGGTCGCCAGTGGCAGGGAAACAACCAACGAGGCACGGATGCAGCCACCACCACTACAACAACTCAATCACAGTGACTTGGCGGTGGCACCGCCTACCAGGGAACAACTAGAAGCACCCTTAGGCGGAAAGCTAACATTATTTTCAAGAAACTGGCACTGCATTACAAGAGAAAAATGGATTTTGCAGACTATAGACCAAGGTTACAGGTTCCATTTTCATACTCTACCAGGAAAGAGAGGAATGCCAAACCTACCACCTTCTCAAAGGGCAGAAGCTCTAAAACAAATATCTCAATTATTAAGAATGCGAGCTGTGGAAAAGGTACCATTTACGGAGCAAGGGAAGGGATTTTACTCCAGACTCTTCCTGGTACCAAGAAAAGAAAACAAATGGAGGCCTATTCTAGACCTGTCCGCTTTAAACACATTCCTCATTGTTCCAAAATTCAAAATGCTGACCCTACAGCAGCTTCTTCCCATGCTGGGCAAGGAGTCTTGGCTGGTAACTCTAGATCTCAAGGAGGCATACCTGCACATCCCCATAAGACCAATTTGCAGAAGATACCTCAGATTTCTTGCAGGATCAGAGCATTATCAATTCTCAGCATTGCCCTTTGGCTTATCTACTGCGCCCAGAGTGTTCACGAAATGCCTGGCATCAGTAATCGCTCATTGCAGACTTCAGGGAATTCAAATCTACCCCTACCTGGACGACTGCCTGATACAAGCGGACAACAAAAACAAACTAACAGAAGACTTACAAAGAGTCATCTACCTGCTGCAAGCCCTGGGATATACAGTCAATACAAAAAAGTCAAGGCTGATTCCATCCCAAAGAATAACCTTTCTGGGTGCAGAGTTGGACACATCAAAACAAATGGCATTTCTAACTGCAGAAAAGAAAGAGCAACTTCCTCTCTACTTCTTGGCATTAACAAAGCAGAGCCATCTAACTGCAAGAAAAGTGCTACAAGCTCTAGGCTTCATGGCATCCTGCATAATACTGGTCCCTCATGCCAGGCTGCATATGAGAAAGCTACAGTGGTACCTAAAGAATTTGTGGTCTCAGCACAAGCACAGCCTAGAAACCAAAATTCCAATGATCCCATGCCTGAAGCAGGAATTCTTATGGTGGGCTCAGGCCTGTCAATCGAACACAGGACTGCCCTTCTACAAAAGTCAACCAAGACAAACCATCACGACAGATGCCTCAGACATCGGTTGGGGGGCACACATGATGGACAAGTGCATTCAAGGCCTATGTACTCAAGACCAGTTGCATCTGCACATAAATCTAAAAGAAATGATGGCAGTAAAATTGGCAATCCAGGCATTCAGACCTTTTCTCCAAGAAGGCCAGTTGATGATAAGGACAGACAACACCACAGTTATGTGGTACATCAACAAACAGGGAGGCACACACACTCATACCCTCTATGCCGGTTGGCACTGGACCTATGGAATGTGGCTCTGAGCTACAACATTCAGTTACAGGCAATTTATGTACCAGGGAAGGAAAACATTCTAGCAGACATATTAAGCAGAACTACAACAGATGCCCACGAATGGATGCTGCATCCGGACATCTTCAAAACCATCACAAGAGAATGGGGATTACCACAAATAGACTTGTTTGCATCCCCATTCAATCACCAGCTAAAGAAATTCTGCACAAGGACTTACCACCCACTTGCTTGGAAGGTGGACTCCCTATCTTTCAGTTGGAAAAGCCTGACAACATACGCATTCCCACCACTTCCTTTGATGCACAAGGTGCTTCTGAAGATCAAAGAGGAACGTCCGAGGATCATTCTGATAGCCCCAGACTGGCCAAGACAACATTGGTACCCATTGCTGAGGAGCATGTCCCGGGAACAAATATGGAAACTACCCCTGATCCCATTACTGCTGACACAGAACAACTACAACATCCTGCATCCAAACCTAAAAACTCTGCAGCTAACTGCCTGGAACATTACATAACAGCAATTGACCCAAAATTATCCCAAAGGGTTAAAGATATAATCCTGGAGGCTCGTAGACCTTCAACAAGAAAGAATTATGCAGCAAAATGGAAAAGATATCTCATCTGGAGTACTGCAAAGGGGCAAGATGTGACACTGGTGAACATAGCCAACATCCTGGAGTACTTGGCGGAGCTCTTTCATACAGGCCTGTCCTATTCCTCCATCAAGATACATGCATCAGCTATTTCAGCAGAATACAGCTTGGATCCTCCTGTCTTCTCGCATCCTCTGCTCAGACAGTTTCTGAGAGGAATTAAAAATGTAAAACCTCCCAGGAAACCTCCATTGCCAGCATGGGACTTGAACTTTGTGCTAGAAAAACTGACTCTACCTCCTTTCGAACCAGCAGCTACAGCAGAATTGCAATACTTATCCTGGAAGACTGCTTTCCTGCTGGCAATAACTTCAGCAAGAAGGGTCTCTGAACTACAGGCATTAATGGCAGTACAACCCTTCCTGATCTTCCATCAAGATAGAGTGTCCTTGAGAACAAATCCTACATTTATGCCTAAGGTGGTATCCAGAGTCTCTTTAAATCAGGCTATCCACCTTCCTACATTCTTCCCCAATCCACAGAACAACAGAACAGGAGAGAAAAGCTCTTGCATACCTTGGATGTACACAGACAATTACGCTACTACCTGGACAGGACAAAAAACAATAGAAAAACTGACCAGCTTCTGGTAGCATATGCAACAGGAAAGGAAGGAAAACCAATTTCTAAACAGACAATCTCCAAATGGATAGGAAATTGCATTAGATTTTGTTACTCCTACCATAGAAAGAAAACTCCAGAGAACATCAGGCCTCACTCCACAAGGGCTACAGCCACTACCACAGCTTTCTTACGAGGAGTGGCTACCAAGGACATTATAGAGGCTGCTACTTGGACCTCCGTGCATACATTTGCCAAGCATTATAATTTACCTCTATACTCTAGATCCTGTGCTGGTTTTGCCACTGCTGTTTTGCAAGGGATGCTGACTACACCATAATCTATTCTCATTTCCTCCTCCCCTAGTCTAGCTATGGTATTCTACCCATTTGTAAAGACTGCAGATGCATCCTTGAAGGACATAGTACAGTTTTGTACCTACCATAAATGTAGATGTCCGAGAGGAATGCATCTGCAGTCAGGATTACCCACCCTCCTTCCCCTCTGAGGTACTCCTAGGGTACTTACCAATCTTCAGCTAGCTTGGGGGGGATCTATTATGGTGTATTTGTTTGTATATATGTACATACATGCTTATTTTGTGTGTTTGCTCTCTACTATTTGGAAACTTTGGCATTTATCCAAATTTAGCCATCCAAGAGGGCACCTGGCATCTGGGGCAAGAAACACTGAGGAAAATGGCATCGGCTGATGCCTTTATACCCGAATGACTGCCACAATGACGTCGGGTGAAGTGCGACACCAGCCGAAGCCAGACCCAGACTTTGGAATCCGGCCGACCGAAGGGCTGCCTGATGACAGGACAACCCATTTGTAAAGACTGCAGATGCATTCCTCTCGGACATCTACATTTATGGTAGGTACAAAACTGTACTTTATCTACCTATGAGGATTCTAATGCAGAGGATTCCATTCCCTCTGCTTCCCCCCCCCCCCAGAGGATTTCTCTTTTGGTGAAACCTTGCATACTCCTAGAGAGCATTTTCACTGGGAAAGCCAGAATTACTCTGATTCTAAAAAGAGGCTTAGGGATTTCTTACTCCAGCCCCAACACAGGCCTTTAGCTATCCCCCCTGTACTGGACATTGTTGATGATGCCTTTTTGGAGTCTAGCTTGGCCCCTGACTCCTTACCTCTGCTCCCAGAAAACCAGATAGATATTACAGGGTTCCTGACTCTCACAAGTTCCTCTTTAAAAATCCTACTGCGGATCCTGAGACCATTTCCACAGGGACCCAAGGGCATAAAGGCTACTTCTGCCAAAAATCCTACCCCCTCTGATAGAGATTCCAGGGCACTGGATATATTCATAGGTTCATAGGTTCATAGGTTCATACTAGGTTATCTGCCCTAGGGCATTTATAAGCCTAGCCAGAGTGTGTTTGGCTTTTGCCACCCATTTTAAATTAATTTTGCTATGCCCTTTTTCGAGGTTAGTATACTGTGCCTCTGTCTAACAGTGACACAGAAGTGATACCCGGGGTAAACCTACGATCTCCCATCCACTCATCAGGATTCCTCTTGAAGAGAGTCAATGAGGGACTCTGCCTAACCTGGACTGGAATTTTATTCCAGAGTGAAGGGAGCCTCTGGGTTATGAATCTGTCCCTCCAGCATGTCCTATTTATTTCAGTGCTGAGGTTCAAGTCTCTCGAGCACGTAGCTCGATGGGATTTGGATTTTCTGAAGTGCAGCATGTCCATTAATTCCGGGTTGGACATGGCTTTATAAGTCAGGCACAGATCGCCTCTGAGCAGGTGGTATGCCACTGAATAGAGCTGGAGTTTCTTTAACCGGGCAGCATATGGCATCTGTTTGAGCCCTTTGATCCCTTTGGTGAGGTACTTTTGGGGTCTTTCCAGTTGCTGCAGGTGTCTGGTAAGGTACATCCCAAAAGGGGCATTGTACTCAATTATGGGCCTGATGAGGGATGAGTAAAGAGGCACGATGACCTCCCCTGATCTAGATGTGAATTCCTTCATGATTAGGTGGGCTATATAAAATGTTTTTCTAACCACTTTGGCCACGTGATTTTCAAATGAGAGATTGTTATCAACTTGGGTCCCCAGGTCCCTAATTACCTCTTTCGTACTTAATGGATTACAACTTATGTGGTAATTTGTGGGCACTTTGTTTTTGCCAAAGGGGATGACTATACACTTTTTGGTGTTTAGTTTGAGGCCATGGCTCTGGCACCAGTTGTCTGTTTCTATGAGGCCCTTTTGTAGGATGCTTGTGTCGGCTGGAGAGTCGATTATGGCACCTAGTTTGCAGTCATCTGCGAACTTGGTCAGCCACAGTCCTTCCGTGTTGGCCTGTACCTCCGAGAAATATATACTGAACAAGAGAGGTCCCAGGACTGAGCCTTGTGGGATGCCACTTGTAACTGGTTTGGAGTCTGAATGCAGTGAGGCAATGCCAAACTCCAAAGAAACAGTAAACGTTGACTACACCAACCACGAAAAGTGGACACTGTGTATTTATGTATATATTCCACAGAGTTTATTGAAAGTCCAGTTTTACAGATAAAAAAGTAAAAAGTTAAACACTACAAAGCGTTTTTCGTCCAGATTAATATCCGGACTTCCTCAGACAAAACACTAGCACTAAAAACAGTTGATGTTTAAATACCAACAGGTGACCACAGGTGTTAAGCGTTTGTTATGCGAGATTCTAGGTACACCTTTTTAAAGCAACACAATATATACAAAAAATATTTATAATCTCTACAAGTTTTTCAAACATTAGGCAAACAGTTTTGTTATCATAATACTACTTCCCGCTAAGTACTTGGTTATGTGATCCTTGCATACACTTACATAAACCTAAAAATTACGTATTAGATATAAAATAATAGATTTTTTTAAAAGGATGTAATAGTTATCTTATACACAGCGTCTGGTTTGGAGTCTGACATGGCTCCAGCAGTTCTAACCATGTGGGTTCTGTCCTTGAGCCAGTTTGCAACCCATCTTGTGACATAGGGGTTTATATTTAAGCTGGTGAGCTTATCTATAATGCCCGAGTGAGGTATTGTATCGAAGGCTTTTGTGAGGTCCGGGTAGGCTGTGTGGACCACCTTCCCCTCGTCAATGGCCTTGGTGACAGTTTCAAAGAAATCGACCAGGTTTAAGAGGCAGGATCTGCCCTTAACAAAGCCAAACTGGGTAGGATCCAGTGACTGTAGGTCCCCAATATCTTTATTTATGAGGTCCATGATGATCCTTTCCATAGCTTTGCAGACCAAGCTAGTCAGGCTTATGGGGCGTTAGTTTCCAGGATCCGTTGAGGCACCACCTTTGTAGAGAAGGACCACTGTTGCTGTACGCCACTCTTTGGGTACATATCCTGTAGTAAGGCTGAGATTGAACAGTAGTTTTATGTTTGGGTTTAGCTCTTCTTGGAGTTCATGTAGGATGCAGCCCGGGATACCGTCTGGTCCCATTGATGCTGTGTTTTTTGCTTTGGAGAGGGCGGCTCTTACCTGAGCATCTGAGATGTCGGGGGCAGCACTCTGCTGGGATAGATATTTGCCCTTTTGGTGGGGGAGGGGGGGAGAAGTTTGCACTGAACCTGTCAGCTAGGATGTTGGCAATGTCTGTGGGTTCGGTGTACTTTTTGTCATTCTGGACTAATTCTGAGCATATCTGGGAATTCCCACCCAGGTTCCTAACATAACTAAAGAAAGCCTTGTGATTATACTTAGTGTCCTGTGCAATTTTTCTCTCGAAGCTGGCCTTAGATGATTTTATGAGTGCCTGTAGGTTTTTGCTAATACTAATCAGAGATGCCTTCCCTTTTTGGGATTTTGCTCTGTCATGTAGTAGCTTCCTCCTTCTATTGTAATTGTATAGTTTGTTTATGGCTGGGGTCCACCAGACAGGACGCCTGCCTTTGGAGAATTGGGTCTTGGTTTTATTTGGGATTGCATGATCCATGCATTCCTGAAGGTGTTCATAGAATGCATTTATAAAGGATTCTGCGGTCTGGGCCGTATTTTCCACGGGCCCAGGGGCTTTGAAGGCTTCCACCTCGGTTTTGAGGAGTGTGAAATTTGCTTTAGAGAAGTTTTTCACTGTGGTTTTCTGGGCAGGGGGTGGGGTCAGGATGTGAATATCCAGTGAGATTAGTTTATGGTCTAATCTTACCAGTGAGGGATACACTTCTGGTCTGGAGCATAGAGCCCCCATGTTGGTGATGATCAGGTCCAGTATGTTTTCCCCTCTTGTGTGAGTGGTAACAAGTTGTTCCATAGCATTTGAGTTTATAAATTCTAGGAACCTTTAGGCTAGGGTGTTGGAGCTAGAGTAATGCTCCAAGTCTATGTTTAGGTAGTTGAAGTCGCCCAATATAATGGTGTTTGGAGAGACCTTCATATTTTCCAGTGTTCTCAGGAAGGCTGAGTGGGGTTCCTGGGTTTGGGAGGGTGGTCTGTAGCAGGCTATAAACTGGAAGGCAGTTTTACCCACTGTTAGTTGCACATGGATAGTCTCTGATGCTTCGATGCTTCGTGCTGTGCCACCAACCTGGAGGTGTGGGTATCTTTGACGAATATTGATACTCCCCCTCCTTTTATGGTTTGGTCCAAGTTTTGGGGCTGAAAAGCATGGTATGAGGTATAACCTGGTAGAGCTGGGGTGCTCTCGGGAGCCTTGAACCAGGTTTCTGTTACTGCACAGATATTGATGTTCTCCATGCTAAGGAGAGTTTCGAGTGCGTGCATCTTGAGGTTTAGACTTCTGGCGTTGAGTAGCATTACTCTTAGTTTCTTATCCCTTGTGATACCTATGGAGGTGGGTTTGTCTTTTGAGCCTTGCCTAAAAAAGGCACTATGGGGGGGTGGCAAGAGCCTTTGCCAATATCTGAAAGCTCAGGGGTGACATGTGGAAGCCGTCCCTAGCGAAGCATCGTGGCTTGTCGAGCATGTCATCCGAGGCTGACAGGCATTGGATCCCCTTTGAATGACACCAATACTTAAGCCAATTGTTGAAATTGATCATCTTGTCTTCATATTGTGGTATCATTCTTGGTGAGGGTAAGATGCTACTCAAGGTCAGGGTCATACCGGCCTGGGCTACATGCTCAGAGAGCTCCTCTATGTCTCTTTTCATGTAGTCCAGGGAGGTACGTCTCAGGTCATTCACACCAGCATGGACAATGACTGAGTCATATTTGTACTTGCCTTGGAGTGACCTGAGTGCTTGTGTTATGTGGCGGATCCTAGCGCCCAACAGGCAGCTCACCGTGACCTTCTCCTTGTTCAGCCTGGTGAGTGGGGCGTCAGTGTGCCTGACGATAGAGTCACCTATTACAAGTGTATCAGGTGTGTTGTTTAGCCTTAAAGGCTGTGACTGTTCAGCACACAAGCTTTGTGAGCTATGTGTTGCACGTGTTTTGTTTTGGGGTAGCGGTTGCTTGGGTGTCTGCTTTGGAGGTCTCTGCTGCTTAGGCAGATTTTTATTTAGAGCCTCAGAGTATGTTTTTGTGTGTTTATGTGTTTGGTTTGCTGTCATGGTAGGTCTATGTGAGACTGGAATTGTAGTGAGTGTGGTTTCCTTCTCCTCCTGACTGGTTACGCCAGTACTGAGTTGAGAGAGCTTAGCCTCCAGTTTGGCTATATGGTTGCATCTCTCACATGTGTTGGAATTTGTTGGGAGGAGAGGGTTGTCTGTGTACATGAGGCAGTTGTAACATTGCCTCAAGATTCCCAGATTCACCAGCTGGACCGGAGAGGAGATTGACAACTGACCTTTGGACATGCTAGAATAGTATTGGGAATTCCTTTATAATTGAAAAAAGGGCCAATGGGGAACAAGGTACTCAAGGAGAGTTTGTGAGGGTGTAGTGCTTTTAATTTTTTAGTGCTGACTTATATAATTGCTTTAGTGAGCAAGTGCCAGGCTTTAGAGTAGGAATAGGGTGTTTATTATGAGAACTAGATCAGTTCTAAGAGAAAAAGTGAAGAGCAGACTTTGTGGAGCTGAGAATGTTTAAACCCAATTAAGCGGAGCTGCCCGATGCTGCGCTATGCGCAAAATCGCGGAAAGCCGCGCCAAAGCGGGTGTTATACAGGGGGACTTGAAAGAGTTAGAAATTGGCCCAAAACAGCCAATAGACTACCAGATTCTTGTGCTGGGAACACTCCTCCAGGGATAGATAGGCTGCTCTAAGCTCCCCACTGCCACTGGTGAACAAAGAAGCCTCCCTTTATCCAAGAAAGGAAATGGGCAACACAGGAACTTTCCAAAAGTCCAGAATGCAGCAAAGCCTTTATTTGGACTACTCTAGGTCAGGAAAGATGGGAAACAAGGATACTTTTTTGTTTTTTTTTCTTTTTTGAAACAAACAGCAGGAAAATGCAATAAATGTGTAACACAGGCTAGCGCACTTGAGTGTGTAGCCTCAACAGGTAAATGCAATAAACAGGACAAACTTTAAAAGTGCAGGTGCAAAAACAACTTTAAACAATTTAAAACAGTTCAAGAAGAAGAAATACTTGCAGTTTAGCTAGATCAGACAGTCACCCAGGTAGTAGCAGGAAAAAAAACACTTTTATCAGGTTAGCAGTCGCTCTTCTAGCCTCTCTGCTGCTAGCACTACTTTGCAGGACCACAAGGAGCTTGGCTGAGTAGTAACAAGCACAAAAACTGCGCCAAAGTGGGTTTTATACAGGGGGACTTGAAAGAGCTAGAAATTGGCCCAAAACGGCCAATGGACTGTCAGATTCTTGTGCTGGGAACACTCCTCCAGGGATAGATAGGCTGCTCTAAGCTCCCCACTGCCACTGGTGAACAAAGAAGCCTCCCTTTATCCAAGAAAGGAAATGGGCAACACAGGAACCTTCCAATGGGGGTAAGAAGGTATACACTTCTGCAACCTTGGCCATTAGGGCCTTAAATTGCCAGTTTCATATGTTAAAGTATCAGCAGCATATTACTGGATTGCTTGAACAGAAAATTATGTTGATTCCTGAAAGTGCTGAAAATAAGGATTTAATGCATTCTGCTGAACAAGTTGGAAAACATACTTTGCAGTGTGGTTTTGATTTACTAGAAGCCTCTTGCAGGGCTGCTGTTACTGTGTCTGCACTTAGAAGGCATGCTTGGTTTAAGGAGCAATCTTTGCCAGATCATATTAAAGCTAAATTGTTGGATGATCCCTTAAACCAGGACTGCCTTTTTGGCAAAAAAGCAGAAGTACTTAAAAAGATGGAGGAAAAAGCTAAATCTATGCAAACTGTTAAAGATTTTGTGCAAGTGCAGCCTCCAAGATTCAGCAGGCATTGGCCATCTAAGAATTGGCCCTTTCCTGCCTTTTCCAGGCCTTCTCAGTCTTAAGGTATGCACAGGACTAAGCAGTGGGGGGGCTCTCACTTCCAAAGCAGGGAGTAGTAAGAACCCCTTTATGGTAAACTGTCTCAATGACTTAACTTTAAAACTACCAAGCCCTTCTCTACTGACTGGTCCTTTAGGGGGGAAAGATTGGTCTGCAGGCAAAAAACTGGGAACTCATTACCCAGGACAAATGGGTTTTAAATATAGTTTCCCAAGGATACAGATTCCACTTCCACACTTTACCAACCCCAAACGGTTGGCCAGATCTACCCCTAAATCAGTGGGCAGAGGCTCAAAAGCAAGTTCTTTCTCTCTCTTAAGTATAAGGGCTATTCAAACTGTCCCAGAAGAGAAAAGGGGACACTGTTTCTACTCAAGTCTTTTTCTGGTACCCAGAAAAGACAACTCCTGGCATCCTATCTTGGATCTCTCTATCCTAAACATTTTTTGGTGATCCCAAAATTCAAGATGCTGACTCTTCACCAGTTACTTCCTATGCTAGGCAAGGATGCCTGGTTGGCAACACTGGATTTAAAGGAAGCCTATCTGCACATCCCAGTCAGGGAATCTTACAGAAGATACTTACACTTCAAAGCAGGCTTCATGCACTATCAGTTCTCTGCACTGCCCTTTGACTTATCTACTGCGCCCAGGGTACTCACGAAGTGCCTAGCTCCAGTCATTGCATTTTGCAGGCAAATAAATATTCAAATATACCCATACCTGGACAATTGTCTAATTCAGGCAGAAAGCCAGGACACTCTATTGAATCATCTGTCATTTGTACAAAAAGTGCTAACTTCTCTGGGGTACACCATAAATGAAAATAAATCACATCTGGTATCCTGCCAAGAAATTGTATTCCTGGGAGCAGGCTTCAACACAACTTCCCAGATGGCTTTCCTCATGCCAGAGAAACAAGTTAATTTGACAGCTTTCTTCAAACTAATGGCCACAAAGACCCTGCTATCTGCAAGACAACTACTGCAAGCCTTGGGGTTCATGGCCTCCTGCATTCTTCTAATCCCATATACAAGACTGCATATGAGGAAACTGCAATGGTATCTAAAAAGCCTATGGTGTCAACATTCTCAGAATCTAGAAGCAATGATTCCTATCATACCTTGCCTACAGTCAGAGTTCCTTTGGTGGGCGGAGGCCTGCCACCAAAACAAGGGACTGCCATTCACTCTACCCCCTGCCACCCAAACTCAAACAGATGCATCAGACTATGCATGGGGGGGGTTCACTTGGCAGGGAGGTGCATTGAGGGCAAATGAAACCCAAGTCAAATGCACCTGCATATCAGTCAAAAAGAAATGTTAGCTGTACAGTATGCTCTGACAGTCTTCAAGGACCACATTCTTCCAGGACAGTTAATGGTAAAGACAGACAACACCACTGTTATGTGGTAAATAAACAAGCAGGGGGGAACCCACTCATACCCCCTCTGCCATGGCTCTGTGGCACATAGCCTTGAGCTACCAAGTGCACCTACAGGCTCAGTTCCTGCCAGAAAGCTAAATACACTGGCAGACAACCTAAGCAGAAATCTCACGGACCCACACGAGTGGAAACTGGAACCAAAGATATTCAACATGTTGATAAACAAATGTGGGAGCCCAGAGATAGACCTGTTTGCCTCCCCCCAGAACTACCAATTGGACAAATTCTGCACAAGTACTTCCCACAAACAAGCTTGGAAAGTGGATGCCCTGTCCTTCAACTGGAAACATCTATCAGTTTATGCATTTCCCCCTCTGCCTCTCCTCTCCAAGGTACTACTAAAGATCAAACAGGACAAATCAAGGACAATACTGATTGCACCAGGATGGCCATGCCAACACTGGTACCCCCTCTTGTGCAGTGTGTCACTGCTGGCTCCATGGCACCTGCCTCAGACCCCTACCCTGCCGTCCCAGCAGGAGGGCCAGATTCTGCATCCTCCTCTTCAAACCCTGAACCTGGCAGCCTAGCTAATTACCTGATCTCTCCATTACCATCCCTCAGTAAACAAGTGTTGGATGTCATTCTGGAGGCAACAAGGCCTAGTACTATAAAATCTTATGCTGAAAAATGGAAAAGATTCTGTTCCTAGAACCAAACTCAGGGGATGAGCACAGCAGCGCCCAATTTACCTCAGATTCTTCAATACCTAACTGAGATGCCTCACAAGGGCCTTTCTTTTTCCTCCATCAAAATTCATGCCTCAGCTATTTCAGCTCATTACAGCACAGAATCACCCCTCTTCTCTCATCCAATGCTCAAGCAGTTCCTCAGAGGGGCCAAAAACTGAAGACCACCCAGGAGAGCCCCCTACTCCAACCTGGGACCTTAACTTTGTATTGGAAAAACTCACTCTGCCTCCTTTTGAGCCAGATGCAAGTGCAGAGTTAAAATTCCTTTCTTGGAAAACAGCCTTTCTTTTAGCCATCACTTCAGCAAGAAGGGTGTCTGAATTACAGGCCCTAATGGCAGTGAAGCCTTTCATCATCTTTCATGCAGACAGTGCCCCTCAGGACCAATCTCTCCTTCATGCCCAAGGTAGTTTCCATTGTGGCTCTTAATCAGTCCATTCATTTGCCAACCTTCTTTTCTAATCTACAGAACAAAGGGGAATGAATTCTGCACTCCTTGGACATGCACAGACAACTTAGATTTTACTTGGACAGGACTAAGCTTCTCAGGAAATCTGAACAGCTGCTGGTGGCATTTGCTGCAGGGGCAGAGGGGAAGGCCATTTCTAAGCAAACTATTTCTAAGTGGATAAGCCATTGCATTCATTTCTGCTGTAAACACCATGGAAAACCTATCCCACAGGGGATAAGACCACATTCAACCAGGGCTGCATCTACTTCTACAGCCTTTCTCAGAGGTGTCCGTACCAGGGACATCCTAGAAGCTGCTACCTGGAGTTCTGTACATACTTTCACCAAGCATTACCATTTACCATTTTTCTCTAAATCCAGAGCTGATTCTGCCACTGCAATCTTGCAGGGTCTTATAGCTGGTCCTAATACTATCTAAATTCCTCCTCCCATCCTTAGCTTTGGGAATCTACCCAAATGTGATGACTGCAACAGTGAAACATGAAGAATATAGTACAGTTGTGTACACTTACCATAAATGTAGATGTTCAAGTGTATTCACTGTTTCAGTCCTGGTTACCCTCCCTCCAGCCCCCTGACTTCTTTTGGCTATACCTCTATCCCTTTTTACTATGCTTAAAAGCTTTTTGGTGTATTTGCTTTTTTGTTGGAGGTATAACCTTGTATATATATTTAGTTGCTTCCCATTAGGGGGGCATCTGATGTCTGGGGCAATAAAAACTGATGTAATGGCGTCGGCTGCATGCTTTATACCCCTGACTACCTGACATCATGGAAGATGAGACAGCAACTGACGCAGGGCCCAAGACTTTGATAATCAGGCCAACTGAGGGATACTGCAAGGAGATAACCCAAATGTCATGACTGCAACAGTGAATACACTCAAACATCTACATTTATGGTAAGTGTACACAACTGTACATTTTGTGAGGTGCTCTAGGAATTTGGGGTACCAAGAGGGGATCACATACTGCCACTGGTGCATCTTGTCATCACTCCAATCAAGATTTTATTGGGCAACATATCAAGACATAGTCAAATTGAGAGAGTGTTTAACTTGGGGAACCTTATGATTTCACTTCTTGGTGATGTCATCCTTTGGGAAACCCTGTGATGTCATCTCTGTTGTTTGCCAATAATAGTGTTCTTCTGATCTCATCTCAGTCTGTCCTCTGAAATGCATTCTTGGATAACTCACTGCTGAGTATGGATTGAGAATTAATACCTCCAAATCTGATGCAATGATGTTCTCAGAAAAGAATGGATTGGGCTTTTCAGGTGGGGGAAGCTGCTCCTGGTAGAGGAGTTTAAGTACCTTAGATTCTTCTTCATGAGGGATGTCAAAGAAGAGTGTAAGATTGACAGCTGGACTGGGACAGTTGTTACAGACCTGTGGATGGGGAATTACTTTGTGGAGCTGAGGTGAGAGCTGAATTCTCAGCAACACTTTTATTTTAACAGTCAGTCTACTTACATACCTTTATTTATGGTCACAAACTGTAAGGAGTGACTAAAGGACCAAGTCTGCAGTTAGAAGTGGAACAGAGTTTCCTGATGAGTCACTGAACTTACAGCCCATGCTAGGATGAGGAGCATGGTGATTTGGGAGAGCACTGCAGTGCAGATGTTGCTACTTGAAATCAAATGCACCCAAGAGAGGCTGTTTGGGCATTTCAAATATGTTCACTGGACACCTCCATCAGGAGGTATTCTGGGCATGGCCATTAGGTACCTCCATATGGAGTTGTTCTGCACAGGCCCTATTGGAACAAGGCCCTGCAGCAGACACAAGAAATGCTGGTGAGTTATATCTCTCAAATCAGCTGGATATATTTGATGATCCCCTAGAATATGCTAGAATCTGTGACTGGGAAAAGGGGAGCTCGTTCCACCCACTCTTGTTACCAGGGGAAGAGTAGGTAAGGAAAATAAGGCAACAGTTTTTACCAGCGTCTGCCTTAAGAAATGTAATGATCTTTCCATGGCATGACCATTGGGTCATTTTACCTGCAGTCTGCTTCATCCTTCAGCATCCTTTGTGTAAGGGCAACATTGTTGACACCTTCCAATCTCTTGGCATCACGTCATTATCCAGAGTGAGACTGAATGCCATTAGTTCATCTAGGTGGCCTGCTTATTCCTTCAATGGTTGGGAAGGTAGGCTGTTCATACCTGTGTATTGCCTCCTCTAACTTATAGGTTCATAGGTTCATAGATTAGTACTAAGCTAACTGCCCTTGCGAGCCATTTTAAGCCTAGCCAATTATCCCTTGTGAGACTCAAACCCTGCACCTTGTGTTTGTAAGGCAAATACCTTAACCATTAGGCCACCCTCCCAAACTTCCATGAATACCTTCTCCACATCCTATTGGGTTTGTATCCTACCTGAACACCTATCCTTGCCAAACTCCAACCCCTTGCTGTGTTACTACCCTGCCTTTCCTTTTTAATACTTAATATTCTGCTGTATTCTTTTCCAGCTTCCAGTGAATTTCTTCTTGCCTGCGTCTCGCTCTTCTTTCCAGCTAGTCTTCTCCTTTACGTTTATTTTCTTACTGACTTTACTTATGGTTTTTGTGGCTTCTCCTTTATGTTTGTTTTCTTACTGACCTTTACTTATGGTTTTCGTGGCTTCTCCTTTACGTTTGTTTTCTTACTGACCATTACTTATGTTTTTTGTGGCTTCTGCTTTACGTCTGTTTTCTTACTGACCTTTACTTATGGTTTTCGTGGCTTCTCCTTTATGTTTGTTTTCTTACTGACTTTTACTTATGGTTTTTGTGGCTTCTCCTTTACGTTTGTTTTCTTACTGACCTTTACTTATGTTTTTTGTGGCTTCTGCTTTACGTCTGTTTTCTTACTGACCTTTACTTATGTTTTTTGTGGCTTCTCCTTTACGTTTGTTTTCTTACTGACTTTTACTTATGGTTTTTGTGGCTTCTCCTTTATGTTTGTTTTCTTACTGACCTTTACTTATGGTTTTCGTGGCTTCTCCTTTACGTCTGTTTTCTTACTGACCTTTACTTATGGTTTTTGTGGCTTCTCCTTTATGTTTGTTTTCTTACTGACCTTTACTTATGGTTTTTGTGGCTTCTGCTTTACGTCTGTTTTCTTACTGACCTTTACTTATGGTTTTCGTGGCTTCTCCTTTACGTCTGTTTTCTTACTGACCTTTACTTATGGTTTTTGTGGCTTCTCCTTTACGTTTGTTTTCTTACTGACTTTTACTTATGGTTTTTGTGGCTTCTCCTTTATGTTTGTTTTCTTACTGACCTTTACTTATGGTTTTTGTGGCTTCTGCTTTACGTCTGTTTTCTTACTGACCTTTACTTATGTTTTTTTGTGGCTTCTCCTTTACGTTTGTTTTCTTACTGACTTTTACTTATGGTTTTTGTGGCTTCTCCTTTACGTCTGTTTTCTTACTGACCTTTACTTATGGTTTTTGTGGCTTCTCCTTTATGTTTGTTTTCTTACTGACCTTTACTTATGTTTTTTGTGGCTTCTCCTTTACGTTTGTTTTCTTACTGACCTTTACTTATAGTTTTTGTGGCTTCTCCTTTATGTTTGTTTTCTTACTGACCTTTACTTATGGTTTTTGTGGCTTCTCCTTTATGTTTGTTTTCTTACTGACCTTTACTTATGGTTTTTGTGGCTTCTCCTTTACGTTTGTTTTCTTACTGACTTTTACTTATGGTTTTCGTGGCTTCTCCTTTACGTTTGTTTTCTTACTGACCTTTACTTATGGTTTTTGTGGCTTCTCCTTTATGTTTGTTTTCTTACAGACCTTTACTTATGGTTTTGTGGCTTCTCCTTTACGTTTGTTTTCTTACTGACCTTTACTTATTTTTTCGTGGCCTGCCTTGCTGTTCTTCATGTCTTGAATGCTTTCCTTTTTTGTGTTATAACCCCCTTCACCTCATCTTCATACAGGTTGGTTGCCTTTTTATCACATTTTTTCCTTTCCAGATATAGGGACCTCATTTATATCTCAAATCTGACTCTGACAGAGCTTCCCACACCCCTTCTCTACTCATTTGATGCTACCGTTCCATGTTTTTTGTTGGGGTACTTACCTTGGGTTTGAGCTCTGCTCCCACTAAGGATTTTAGCATATGTATTTTAAACTCACAAATATGAATGTTGCGAATGTCAGCATGTAAAAACCACCAAAAACAATATTGACACATTATTGCACATACTCCAAGCATAAATTGAAAGCATACAAAAGTGGAACTTTTCTTTTTTGGGGGCAAACTCCTCCTGAATCCCCTGCTAATTAGATATACTAACTTCTGGATAGTACAATCCCCGGGGAAGTGACATATTTAGACTGCAGACTAGAGACTAGCTTTGCTATCACAGATTGATATCAGAGTATAGGCAAAGAAAAAGGGATAAGGGAATCCTAAGGGAAAGACCTGCTCTAATGCAGTTTTTTAGTTGCATCTAGAATAGAAGTTGCTGTTATTATGGGATAATCTATAGAAATGAATTAGAGGAGGTTAAAAAAGATTGAAAAGAGAGATTGGATAAATAATTAACAAGGAAACAATGGGAGGACATATGTATGATTCCCAAGTATGCAACAAAGTCTAGAAGATTTAGCATTTTTGCTTGAAAGTGTTTGCTTAGGCATTTTTATTATACCAAGCAGACTCCAGATAATTTTCTTTGGGTAGATTGCAAATGTTGGAGGTGTGATAGGGAAAAAAAGAGGTAACTGGGAGCATATGTTTTTATATTGCAATGAACTGGTAGACTTTAGAAATTCCCTACAGAGTACTCTGGCAGAAATATTGGGTGAGCAAATGAGTGTAACTAAGGAAATGATTTTTTGAGCTGGGATACAGGATATGAATTGTCTAGACATAGTAAAGCCTTGTTAAGTTTAATTCTGGTGGCTACCAAAAAAGCAGTTACTAGAAAATGGAAATTAAAGTCCAAACCAACAGTATTTGAAATATTGTAGATGAGGTAAAAGAACTGGAAATGGGATCTTTAGAAAAAGACAGGCATAAAGGTCAGCCATAACGGTTACGTTGTTTATCTCACAGGCAGAAGGTACAAGGTTTGATTCTCCCCTTTGAAAGGAAAATTGGCTAGGCTTAAAATGGCCCACAAGGGCAGCTAGCCTAGTGTTTGCCTATGAACCTATGAAACTATGAACCTATATTCCTCAACCCTGGTGATGATCTTAAACTCCTGTCAGCTATGTGACTTATGTATTGAAATGTTGCCTGAAATGAAGAGCGCCAAAAAACCAAAAACAACGACAAAAAACCCTAAAAAGACCAAATCTCAAAAATCGATCTTCTTAAAAGCAAGTCCCCCTGCAGCCCACCTCCCCTGAACTTTTATATATATATATATATATATATATATATATATATATATATATATATATATATATATGTGTGTGTGTGTGTACACCAACTCTGAGATTGCTATACCTTGGAGAAATGGCATCTTGGAATTGGTGTATACAAGTTCCATCTTTTGGCCATTCAGTCTCCACATTTTGGGACTTGCTCTAATGGGTCCTGACATTTCAAATTGTTACCTACATACACACACACACATGTGTGCATTCGCACATACACGCACACACACACACACACACACACACACACACACACACACACACACACACACACACAAACACACACGCATATAAGTAAGTAATAAAAACATACTTTTGAGCGACAGAATGAAAGAATAATGTTCAGAAAATCCTGAGGTACAGAATGGAAGAACATACAGACTCCTCAGTGACTACAGCTTGAGGTCAGAACTGAGTCTCCTCAGGGACTACAGCTGGAGGTCAGAACTGAATCTCCTCAGCGACTACAGCTGGAGGTCAGAACTGAGTCTCCTCAGCGACTACAGCTGGAGGTCAGAACTGAGTCTCCTCAGCGACTACAGCTGGAGGTCAGAACTGAGTCGCCTCAGTGACTACAGCTGGAGGTCAGAACTGAGTCTCCTCAGCGACTACAGCTGGAGGTCAGAACTGAGTCTCCTCAGCGACTACAGATGGAGGTCAGAACTGACTCCCAGAAGTGAGGTAGAACTGGTAATTACTGTGCTACTGCACTGTCCTAAAACTCTGTTCTACAGCCCTAAACTGGGGGCAGACTGGATTTCTTGCCCTACCATTCTAGGGGAGTAGGATTAGTTCACAGAATTGTTGAACGGTACTCACTGACTGTTTACATTTTCTACATTTCACTCAGTTTGTTAAACACAGTCAAGTACTGTTTTTCAATGTTAGTTTTAGATATATACCCCCCACGTCTGTCATTGGGGCATCTCATACTACCACTAAAAAAATAACCTTGAGGAAGAATATCTTCCACAAGGCTAAGTCTGCCCAAAGGCTGTAGGAACTTGAGTCATAATGTTAGAGTTGGGAGGACATAGGGTGCAGCACAGAAGCTTCCAGAATGCCCAGACACCATCAGACTGGCAGATGAGTGAAATGCAGAGTCACTGAATTATTATAATTTGAGTCAGACTTCAGGGAAACGTGATTTCTGCTACTGCTGGGTCTAATCATCTGACTCTGGTTTTGGAAGTGGCTGACTATCATGCAGCCTTTCCTGCTTTGTGGTCAGCATTTCATTGTTTTCTTTCCATGCCCTTGTCACCATTTCCACTGTCCTCCATCCGAACATGTACTTGCTACCATCTGCTGTACATTCTGTTTCTTTTCTATTCGTTCATCATTCACCTGCCACATTATCTGTCTGTTGCTATGATACTCATTACCCTCATCAGTTTCCCTGGCTCCTCCCCTTACCCAACATCACCTTCCAGCCCTGTCTGGTCTCTGTTGCCACCATTTCCTCTCTGTGTTCACTTACTTTTTCTTGTGTGGCACTGATTTGTATTCATTCCTCCCTCTGTGTCATTTAAACTATTCTGTACTCCACACCTTTAGTCCAGTGTTTTATTTATTTATTTACTTTTATTTTTGATACCCAGGTAAGCCCACTGGACACAATCATCCCTTTTCATAGGTAACTCAGGAGCATTGATTGGTTAA
This sequence comes from Protopterus annectens, assembly GCF_019279795.1. NCBI lineage: Eukaryota > Metazoa > Chordata > Ceratodontiformes > Protopteridae > Protopterus > Protopterus annectens. Next base: position 26,974,699 of record NC_056749.1, read on the forward strand.
GCGGTTTGCTCAGAATCATACCATAGGCAAACAAAGGTTGAAGGAACAAACTGTACTCTAGACTCAGGAAGCAGCTTATTTACAAGCTAGAGCTTTAGTCTTCTGAAGCTGAACTTGTCAGTCATGCTTCATCCTCATACCCAGGATCCCTCATTCCTCAACCTACAGGTTCATATCCTGCAGTGCACCCTCCCTGCCCATATATCAAAAGACTGAAATGTCACTCAATGTATATTTTTTGAACATTGTATTAAATCACAACTGAAACAATGACATACATACATACATGTACATAATGTTGTTTCGTATTGTTTTCATGCAGAATACCTATATTCTTTTTCAAAAAGTATATTCACTCCAACACTACATAATTTTCCTAGTTCCTGTCATCCTTTAAACCTCATTCTTTCTCTTCAGTGTTATTCTGTATGCATGAACCATAGTTTCCACAAATTCAGTTTAGTTCTTTGCAATTTAGTCATTCCTTTTTCTAACTATCCCATTGGCAGTCCTTTTGTCTCCTTTACAAGGTTCAGTACTTCATTTACATTTGATTACATTATGATTTCCATTTTTAGCAACTGCTTTTTTCAGTAGATGATAGCATTAAACTTAATACAGCTTAACTATGTCTAACTAATTCAGATACGTTGTGCCAGCTCAAAAGAATAATTTATTTAGTTATAGCCATTTGCTTCCCCAATATTTCTGGCAAAGTACATTGTACTGAGATTTTAAAACTTGCCAGCTTGTTACACTCCCAAAAAATGTTTTCCCATTTACCACAGTCTTTCCCATCACACCTCCAGCCCGAGTCACAGCTGGGTCTTTTAGCACCCACTTCCATTCCCTGATCTGGTGCCCCTCAGCTCCAAGCTGAGTGGCAAAAAAAAAAGATCCATTGGTGGTCTGTTTCCCAAACCTGGTGCTCCTTCCAACTTTCACAGGCATTTGAGTTTCAGACTTCATATTCTTTAGAAAATGCATGCTTATTCAAAATCTGTAATATGTTATTCTAACAACTTTGTAAGAAAAAATCATCAACTTTTAAGTGCAACAAACCGATTGCTACAAAGTATCATGTTTTAGCTATCCCTACTGTACTGGACATTGTAGATGATGCCTTCTTGGAATCTAGCCTGGCCCCAGAAAGTTTACCTCCGGTTCCCAGGAAACCTGACAGGTATTACAGAGTACCTGACTCTCACAATTTCTTCTTTAAGAACCCTACTGCAGACCCAGAGACCATTTCACAGGGACCCAAAGGCATTAAGGCTACTACTGCCAAAAACCCTACCCCCTCTGACAGAGATTCCATGGCCCTGGACAGATGAGTAAGAAGGTATACACTACTTTGGCCATTAGGGTCTTAAACTGCCAGTTTCATATGTTAAAGTATCAGCAGCATATTATTGGACTACGTAAACAGAAAATTATGTTGATTCCTGACTGTGCTGAAAATAAAGAATTACAGGATTTAATGCATTCTGCTGAACAAGTTGGTAAACATACTTTGCAATGTGGTTTTGACTCTTTAGAAGCATCTTCAGGGCTGCTATCATTGGGTCTATTCTTAGAAGGCATGCTTGGTTTAAGGAGCAAAATTTGCCAGATCATGTTAAAGCTAAATTACTGGATGCTTCCTTAAACCAAGACCGCCTGTTTGGCAACAAAGCAGAAGAAGTACTTAAAAAGATGGAGGAAAAAGTTAAATCTATGCAAACTGTTAAAGATTTCCTGCAAGTGCAGCCTCCCAGATTTAGTAGGCATTGGCCCTTCTAAGAATTGGTCCTTTCCTGTCTCATCCAGGCCTTCTCAGTCCAAACCCAGGACCAGCAGACCATCCAGGCTACAGTCTCAAGGTACTCACAGGCCTAAGCAGTGGGGGGCTTCCACTTCCAAAGCTGGAAGTAGTAAGACCCCCCCATGGAAAAATGTCACAATGACTTAACCTTAAACCTTCCAAGCCCTGCACAACTGCCTGCTCCTTTAGGGGGAAAGATCGTCCTGCATGCAAAAAACTGGGAACTCATTACCCAAGACGAATGGGTTTTAAATATAGTTTTTCAAGGATACAGATTCCACTTCCACACCTTACCAACCCCAAATGGTCGGCCAGACCTACATCCAAATCAGTGGGCAGAGGCTCAACTGCAGGTTCTCTCTCTCCTAAGTATCAGGGCTATTCAACCTGTCCCAGCAGAGGAATGGGGACAAGGTTGTTACTCAAGACTTTTCCTGGTACCCAGAAAAGACAGCTCCTGGCATTCTATCCTGGACCTCTCTATTCTAAACACCTTTTTGGTAATCCCAAAATTCAGAATGCTAGCTCTTCATCAGCTGCTTCCCATCATCATCTTCTTTTGGCTGTTCCCATTAGGGGTCGCCACAGTGGATCATCTGTTTCCATTTCTTCCTGTCCTCTGCATCTTGCTCTTTCACACCAGCCGCCTACATGTCCTCTCTCACCACATCAATAAACCTTATCTTAGGCCTTCCTCTTTTCCTGTTACCTGGCAGCTCCATCCTTAGCATCCTTTTCCCAATATACCCAGCATCCCTCCTCAGCACATGTCCAAACCAATGTAATCTTGCCTCTCTGGATTTGTCTCCAAACTGCCCAACCTGAGCTGACCCTCTAATATACTGATTCCTAATCCTGTCCATCCTAGTCACATCCAATGCAAATCTTAACATCTTTAACTCTGCCACATCCAGCTCTGACTCCTGCCTTTTCATCAATGGGTCTCCAACCCATATAACATAGCTGGTCTCACTACCCTCTTGTAGACCTTCCCTTTCACTCTTACTGGTACCCGTCTGTCACAAATCACTCCTGACACTCTTCTCCACCCTGCCTGTACTCTCTTCTTCACCTCTCTTCCACACTCACCATTACTCTGAACTGTTGATCCCAAGTACTTAAACTCATCCACCTTTACCAACTCTACTCCCTGCATCCTCACCATTCCTCTACCCTCCCTCTCATTTACACACATATATTCTGTTTTAGCCCTGCTGACCTTCATTCCTCTCCTCTCTAAAGCATATCTCCACCTCTCCAGGGTCTCCTCAACCTGGTCCCTACTCTCACTACATATCACAATGTCATCTGCAAACATCATAGTCCACGGGGCCTCCTGTCTAATCTCATCTGTCAACCTGTCCATCACCACTGCAAATAAGAAAGGGCTCAGACCTGATCCTTGATGTAATCCCACCTCCACCTTAAACGTATCTGTCACTCCCACCGCAGTCCTCACCAATGTCACACTACCCTTGTACATATCCTGTACCACTCTTACATACTTCTCTGCCACTCCCGACTTCCTCATACAATACCACAACTCCTCTCTAGGCACGCTGTCATATGCTTTCTCTAAGTCCACAGACACAATGCAACTCCTTCTGACCTTCTCTGAATTTCTCCAACAACACTCTCAGAGCAAATATTGCATCTGTAGTGCTCTTTCCTGGCATGAAGCCATACTGCTGATCACTAATCATCACCTCCCTTATTAACATAGCTTCCACTACTCTTTCCCATAACTTCAAGCTGTGACTGATCAATTTTATCCCTCTGTAGTTACTGCAGCTCTGCACATCACCCTTATTCTTAAAGATTGGTACCAAAACACTTTTTCTCCACTCCTCAGGCATCCTCTGACTTTCCAAAATTTCATTAAACAATCTGGTTAAAAATTGCACTGCCATTTCTCTTAAGCACCTCCATGCTTCCACTGGTATGTCATCTGGGCCAACAGCCTTTCCATTCTTCATCTTCTTCGTAGCTGTCCTTACTTCCTCCTTGCTAATCTGCTTCACTTCCTGATTCACTATCCCCACATCATCCAACCTTCTCTCTCTCATTCTCTTCATTCATCAGACTTTCAAAGTACTCTTTCCATCTACTCAACACACTCTCCTCACTTGTGAGTACGTTTCCCTCACTATCCTTTATCACCCTTACCTGCTGCACATCTTTCCCAGCTCTGTCCCTCTGTCTAGCTAATCGGTACAGGTCCTTTTCTCCCTATTTAGTGTTCAATCTCTCATACAACTCTCCATATGCCTTATCCTTAGCCTTCGCCACCTCTCTCTTTGCCATGCACCTCATCTCCTTATACTCATGTCTACTTTCTTCATCTCTTTGATAATCCCACTTCTTCTTCACCAACCTCTTCCTCTGTATACTCTCCTGTACTTCCTCATTCCACCACCATGTCTCCTTGTCCTCATTCCTGTGTTCAGATGTCACACCAAGCACCGTTCTAGCAGTCTCCCTTACTAGCTCTGCTGTAGTTACCCAGCTATTCGGTAACTCTTCATTGCCACCCAGTGACTGTCTTAACTCTTCCCTGAACTCCACCTCACAATCACCCTTTTTTAACTTCCACTGCTTGCTATGCTAGGCAAAAATGCCTGGTTGGCAACATTGGACTTAAAGGAAGCTTACCTGCACATTCCAATAAGGGAACCTTGCAGAAAATACCTACACTTCACAGCAGGCTCCATGCACTTTCAGTTATCTGCACTGGCTTTTGGCTTATCTACTGCGACCAGGGTATTCACAAAGTGCCTAGCTCCAGTCATTGCATTTTGCAGGCAAAGAAATATTCAAATATACCCATACCTGGACGATTGCCTAATTCAGGCAGAAAGCCAGGACATACTATTAAATCATCTGGCATTTGTAAAGAAACTGCTAAAGTCACTGGGGTACACCATAAACGAAAAGAAATCTCACCTAGTACCCTGCCAACAAATTGTATTCCTGGGAGCAAGTTTGAATACAACTTCCCAGATGGCCTACCTCACTCCAGAGAAACAAGTTTGACAGCCTACTTCAAACTACTGGCCACAAAGATCCAGCTATCTGCAAGGAAAATACTACAAGCCCTGGGGCTCATGGCCTCTTGCATTCTACTAATTCCATATGCAAGACTGCATATGAGGAAACTACAATGGTATCTAAAAATCCTATGGTGTCAACATTCTCAGGATCTGGAATCAATGATTCCTATCAGTCCTTGTATAAAGACAGAGTTCCTTTGGTGAGCAGAGGCCTGCTACCACAACAAGGGACTGCCATTCACTCTACCCCCTGAAACCCAAACCCTAACAACAGGTGTATCAGACTATGGAAGGGGGGTTCACTTGGCAGGGTAATGCATTCAGGGCAAATGGAACCAGAGTCAAATGCACCTGCATATCAATCAAAAAGAAATGTTAGCTGTACAAAATTCTCTGACAGCCTTCAAGGACCACATTCTTCCAGGACAATTATTGGTAAAGACAGACAACACCACTGTTATGTGGTACATAAACAAGCAGGGGGGAACCCACTCGTACCCTCTCTGCAGACTAGCCATGGCTCTGTGGAACACAGCCTTGAGCCACCAAGTGAACCTACAAGCTCAATTCAAACCAGGCAAGTTAAATTCACTGGCAGATGACTTAAGCAGAAATCTCATGGACCCACACGAATGGAAACTGGAACCAAAGATATTCAACATTTTGAGAAACAAATGGGGGAGCCCAGAGATAGACCTGTTTGTCTCCCCTCAGAACTACCAATTGGACAAAATTCTGCACAAGGACTCCCCACAGACAAGCTTGGAAAGTGGATGCCCTGTCCTTCACCTGGGGAAGCCTCTCAGTTTATGCCCCCCCCCCCTGCCTCTCCTCTCAAAAGTTCTGATAAAGATCAAACAGGACAAGCCAAGGACAATATTGATTGCACCAGACTGGCCACACCAACACTGGTACCCCCTCTTGCACAGTATGACACTGATGGAACCATGGCACCTGCCTCAGACCCCTTCCCTGCTGTCCCAGCAGGAGGGCCAGATTCTGTACCCCCAGCTTCAAACCCTGAACCTTGCAGCCCTCTATTTACCTGAGCTCTCCAATACCATCCCTCAGTAAGCAGGTGTTGGATGTCATTCTGGAGGCAAGGAGGCCTAGTACTAGAAAATCCTATGCTGAAAAGTGGAAAAGATACTGTTCCTGGAGTTAGACTCAGGGGATGTGCACAACAGTGCCCAGCTTACCACATATTCTTCAATACTTAACAGAGATGCTCCACAAGGGCCTTCGCTTCACATCTATTAAAATTCATGCCTCAGCCATTTCAGCGCATTATAATACTGGGCCACCCCTCTTCTCTCGCCCCCTGCTGAAGCAATTCCTTAAAGGGGTCAATAATTTAAGACCACCCAGGAGAGCCCCTACTCCAGCCTGGGACCTTAACTTTGTATTGGAAAAGCTCACGCTACCTCCTTTTGAGCCAGCTGCAACTGCAGAGTTGGAATTCCTTTCTTGAAAAACAGCCTTCCTTCTAGACTTCACTTTAGCAAGAAGAGTATCTGAATTATAGGCCCTCATGGCAGTGGAGCCCTTCATCATCTTCCATGCAGACAGGGTGTCCCTCAGGACTAATCCCTCCTTCATGCCCAAGGTGGTATCCAGTGTGACTCTTAATCAGTCCATTCATTTGCCAACCTTCTTTTCTAATCCACAGAACAAAGGGGAACGAATACTGCTCTCCTTAGATGTGCACAGACAACTTAGATTTTATTTGGACAGGACTAAGCCTCTCAGGAAAACTGAACAGTTGCTAGTTGATATTGCTGCAGGGGCAGAGGGGAAGGCCATTTCAAAGCAAATCATTGCTAGTGGATAGGATATTGCATTGATTTGTGCTATAAGCACCATGGAAAACCTACCCCACAGGGGATAAGATCACATTCCACCAGGGCTGCATCTACCTCTGCAGCCTTTCTCAGAGGAGTCCCTACCAGGGACATCCTAGAAGCTGCTACCTGGAGCTCTGTACATACCTTCACCAAGCATTACCACATGCCTATTTTTTTCTAAATCCAGAGCTGGTTTTGCCACTACAGTCTTGCAGGGCTCAATAGCTGGCCCTAATGCTCTCTAACTTCCTCCTCCCTTCCTTAGCTTTGGGAATCAACCCAAATGTGATGACTGCAACAGTGAAACATGAAGAACATAGTACAGTTGTGTACACTTACCATAAATGTAGATGTTCGAGTGCATTCACTGTTGCAGTCCTGGTTACCCTCCCTCCAGCCCCCTGACTTCTATTGGCTATACCTTTCTTCTTGTTTACTGTATTTAAGCTTTTGGGTGTATTTGCTTTTTGTTGGAGGTGTAACCTTGTATATAATTGCTTCCCATTATGGGGGCACCTGACATCTGGGGCAAGAAAATCTGATGTAATGGTGTCGGCTGCATGCTTTATACCCCTGACTACCTGACATCATGGAAGAAGAGACAGCATCCAACACAGGACGAAAGACTTTAATAATCAGGCCAGCTGAGGGCTACCTGCAAGCAGATAACACAAATGTAATGACTGCAACAGTGAATACACTCGAACACCTACATTTGTGATAAGTGTACACAACTGTACTTTTTCATGTCCAGAGAGGTGGAAGTTAAACCAGCCCAAGGCTATATCAGTGCTGCCAAAGTAACATTGCAGACTGTTCATTCAGATATCATGGCCTAGTATTTCATGTGCTGGTGAGAAATCTATGTAACACACCACGTGAATAAACAGTACCACTGGCAAGGAGATAGGAGCACTTCATATGTGTGGTGTCAGTCCCTCTCAAGGTGAATTTCTTGCTATATATGACCCAATCATAACCCGTTATGTTATAGTTTGTAACACGGTTATATAACAATAATTACCTTGTGTGAAAGACAAGTAATACATTTAGAACTACTGTGTCCCTTTCCACCTGGCCCATTATGCTAGCAAAATGTCTGAGACCACACATTAAATAAATAGTTGAAAAGTGTAATGTCAGTAATAGTGACTACTTATGATCATTGTCTTCTTTTCTCTTCCTAGTTCTACATGCCATGGAAATCAGTATTGAAAAAGACACGAAGACCGGAGCCACTCGAGTCCTGTCTGCTGATGCCATGACTGCAGCAGAATTTGAAGGCAAAGATGTATCTGAGGTGTACAGAGATGGTACAAAGGCTATTTACACTGTAGGATCCCAGGTAATAGAACAGGAAATGCAGCTCACTCCAGAGATGACAGAGGTCATTCTGAATCAGGTCAAACGACCAGAAGGTGAACCCGAGCTACTCAGCAAAGCAAAGAAGCAGGTAGCAGAAATTGTAAATGGCTTGGATGTTGAAGAACCATCTCTATGCCAAGAAGGAAAGCAAATCAGGGAGAGCTATGAAGCTAATACACAGGAGGAGCTTTCAGAGAGCAACCAGCTAGCAAACAATGAGGACAAGCTAGTGCTTCCCAAGGGAACAACAATTCCTGACAGCTACATAAAAAACATTGAAGTGCAGAGGGTTGGATCAGAGGAAGAAAACAATGTTCCTGTGACTTTGTTACAAACGGACAGGTCTGAAGTAGAGGTGCAGAAGAACTCAAATGTGGTGGTGTTACAAACAGACAGGAACCTGAATGAGATGGTTCCTTCCTTAATCCCTGCAGGACATGTTGCTTCCTTGGACACTGTCACTCTGACCTACAATGACCACTCTGACACCAATGCTGCAGGAGCTGAAGACTTGTTTGGCACAGTCCTCAGAGCTGAACGCGTCATCATAGCAGATGATGGGGAAGAGCTTTCCATGGATTTTGATTCAGATACTAGAGTCAATCCCATAGCATTAGATTTAGAAAGTCAACTGGAGAAAGAGAAACAGGAAGGTATTAACAGTGAGCCCACAAGACCAACACAGGATGACATTAAGAAGTTCCCAACCATCCATGATGTGCTTTCTGTAAATGAACAAATCCATGAACAGCAGACAAAAGGCACTGCTGTGGAAATGCATGAAGAATTGGGAACCACTGTACAGAACCTGTTACTCCAACAAGGGGAACCAGTACCAGAAATGGATAAGTTAATGGACAAAGACCAGAATTCATCGGTCCTCAAGCAGAACCCTTCTCTACAGGTGAATAAATTATTGTCTGAAGAGCCTACGTTGTTAGCAGTGGAAAGAGAAGAGGTCCCCATGCAGTTAAATCCATTTCTTCAAGATCAACATCCACCATTGCAGGATAAAAGTTCAACAATTGAGGATGAGAAATCATTGTTTGAGGAACAGAAAAAGGTATTCCATGAACAGAAACTAATTATGCAGAAAGAGGAACGTGGAGAGAATAGTGAACTCCATGAAGAAAAATCGGAACTCCATCAAGAGACATTATCACTTCAGAAGCTCACACTAGAAGTAAAGAAGCAGGAGAATTTCACAGAAGGTCAAAAGATGTCATCACAGGGGGAAAAACTGTTACCCGAGGTGCATAAGGAGGTGGTACATAACCAAGAACAAATAGTGGAAGAGCAGAACCCACCGCAGCAGTTGGAAGAAATGACACATGAGGAGAACGTATCAGTAATACAGGAATTACAAGCTGTACAGGCCCATGTATCACCACTGCAGGGGACACACCTGATACTCAAGGAGCATAAGCAAGTGGTATTTGGCCAGGAAGACATGGTAGGGGAGCAGAAATCACCACAGCAGTCAGCAACAATGGTAGATAAAGACAATGAGCCAGTAATAGCAGAGGAAGAACAAGCTCTGCAAGGCCATGCATCATTGCTTCAGCAAGAGACGCTGCTACCTAAGGAACATGTACCAATGCTTAGGGAACAGGATTTGGACATTCGAGATGAGAAGGCATCCCATGGGGACACAGTTTTATTCCATGATCAGAATCTGCTGCTTCAGAAAGAAAACCTGTCAGGTGATGAGGAAAACCCTATGTTACAGGAAGAGGAAGCAGTGGTCCAGGAACAGTTACCCCTTCTCCAAGAAAGGCCTGAACCCACAGCTGTTGTTCTGAACGCAAATGCAGATGGTGGTGGTAACAAGCCTGAGACCCAGCCTTTACCGGAAGAAATAAAACCTACAGTGCTGCATTCATTTCAGGCTGCAGAACCTCTTTTGCGTGAGACACATTTAGAACCAAGCACAACCAGCAGGTCTCCTGCCCACAACACTGCTTCCTTATCAACGGCCGATGCTGTTTCAAAGCCTGTACATGCTGCAATAGAATCAAGTCAGAATACAGAGCCAGAAACCCGAATGGATGGAAAGCAGCTGGCTCAACCCAAACAGAAAACATGCCAGTGTTGTTCTGTGATGTGACATTCCACAAAACAATCAGTTGTCACATGGGAAAACACAACTGCAACAGGGATTTGGTGAGGACCAGTAAGCAAAGAGCCATAAAAATGACTACACTCCAAGTACGTGTTTCTGAGATTCTGAAAAGGAAACATAATAGAAAGGACTGCGACATTTGTACCCAGGCTGTAAAAGCCATCATGTTAAAGGACTGTGACATTTGTACCCAGGCTGTAAAAGCCGTCATGTTAAAGGACTGTGACATTTGTACCCAGGCTGTAAAACCCGCCATGTTAATGGACTGCGACATTTGTACCCAGGCTGTAAAAGCCATCATGTTAAAGGACTGTGACATTTGTACCCAGGCTGTAAAAGCCGTCATGTTAAAGGACTGCGACATTTGTACCCAGGCTGTAAAAGCTGTCATGATGACATCTGCTGCAGTACACTCTGACTGGAGTGTACATTGTAAATCACAGAGAAACTGACGTCTCAGTTTTCTTTAACATCATCTTCTTCACTTTTTGTTGGATTTTAACTGTAAATGAATCTCTAATTTTAAGAAAAAAATAACTTTATAATAGCAATTGCAACATGTCAGGCTCCATTTGATTTGGTTATCATTAGTTTACTGCATCATTTATAAGGGCCACCATGTGAAACAGCAAGCCAATAAATGTGGATAAAGTAGCTACTACAAAATAAAAAGTCAGGTTTTCTGTTTTACTGTATCATTTATAAGGGCCACCATGTGAAACAGCAAGCAACTAAATGTGGATAGAGTTGTTACTACAAAATAAAAAAGTCAGGTTTTCTGATTTATAAATGTACTTTTCTTTTAACTTTCTGTGAGTCAGGTTTGCGTACCATCCCTCTGTGTTGCCTTAATTTCCTAGACAATGGAATGCCATGGGTCCAGTTTACAGTCAGTGATTTTACAGACTTCTACTGAATGAAAACATCTGTCATAACCGTGTCCGATTGTGTCTAATCTGAGTTTGTCATTTCATCAGTTCCAGTCTCTTGTCAAAAGGGAACAGTTTCAGTACAAATGAAAAAATATATAAGTAAATAAAAATATTCAAGATACTGATTGAATGTTATTGCACTAACTTTATGGAAGTTAGTGAAAAATGACTGGAAAGTGTCCACTGGTCAAATAACTAGAAATGGCTGCTTATAAGTGAAGCAAAAGGGCCATCTAGGTTAAAATATTAAAATTCTCCGAAATCTTAAAAGGGAAAGTTTTACCCCTTTCCAAGGGAAACTGTAGTGTTGATTATATTATTAAATGGAGTTGAGGGTGCAAAGCTTTCTGCACATTGAGTTTGTGAAATGCATTGAGTTTTGATTTTATAAGTGTATTCAAATTTTCCCCTATCTGAATTTCCTGCTCTAGACTACTGTAACCATAAGCAGACAGTAATGCATTGTTAGACGGTCTTAATCTGTCACTGCCAGAATAATATAGTATGAGTTTAATGGAGTTATGTATGAGAACACTGAATGTACAACCCCCTTGTTCTTTTCTCCCAGTGATACCACTGTCATTGAAGTCATGTACATCCAGGCAACTAATGTTAACTAGAAACACTGCCTTTCCTGGGCTAGGGCTCTGTAAACTGGAAATGAGCAGTTGTTATAGTCAGTAATAGGGCACTGCACTTGTTTCTACATGGAAACTACACATTCAGAACCAATTGCATTGCAGTCCCTCCCCACACCAAGATTTGTGCTCAGTGTTGTTACTGAATGGCTGCTTTGTAACTGATGGTGATGTGCTCCATGCAGGGACAAATGTTTTGGAGGCAGCATAGTATGTTGGCGAAGGTGTTGGACTTCAAACCTAGAAATCATCTTCCTGCATGACTACTACAGTTAGTGACCCCAAGGAAGTATTTCACTTGTGATCCAAAGACATCCCAGAAAAAGGACCATTCATTTTGGTTGACGTAAACAGTCAACCAAACAAAATAAGTGAACAAATAAAACAGAATGCCAGTCCCACTATGGCATCCATGGTTGTCATTTACACTATTACAGTAGTGAGTGGTAGCACCATGCTGCTGTCTTGCAGTAATACATGCAGTCAAGAAGATATGCTACATTTGTGTGCTAATTAATACAACCAGGAATACATGCTGTACTCTTGCAGTAATCTGTGCCAGCAGAGGTGCATGCTGCATTACTATAGTAATGCACGCAGGCAGGGAGACATGCTGCACTCTTGCATTAATCTGTGTCAGCAGAAGGACATGCTGCATTTCTTAAGTAACCTATACAGGCAGAGAGACATGCTGCATTCCTGCAGTAATACATGCAGGTACAGAGACTGCTGTACTCTTGCAGTAAAAATGGGGAGGCATACCATACTCTTGCAGTAATGCATGCGGTCATGTTAGCATGTTGGACTTCTGCAGTTATCCATACTGTCAAGTGGTGATGCTACATTTCTGCAGTAATTCATGCAACCATTGGGATTTGTTGTACTTGTGTATTAATTCAAGCAGGTGAGGGACTTTGCTGCATTCTTGCAATAGTATCTTCAGCTACCTTATATACTGCATTCCTGCAGTAATTCATGGGGCAGAGAGATATTCTATACTTCTGCAATAATTCATGTAGAATGCAGGTAGGGGTACATCTAGTCAAGCACAGGAGATGCAATGTAGTGCTGCAGTAATCTGTGTAGGTAGGGGGAACCATGCTGTATTCTTGGAGTAACCATGCAAGCAGGGAGACATACTTCACTCTTGCTGTAGTCCTTCTATACTGGAGTAAATACTACAATCCTATGGCAGTCTATCCATCAGGTGGACATGTTGCACTTCACAGGAATATATTCAGACTGTGGGTGATGCTTCTGTCCTGCACTAATCCATGTATCCATGGTAACTTGCTGTGTTCCTGCAGTAATCTATGCCATCAAGAGATGATGCTGTACTGTTTCAGTAATACAATCAGTCATGAGGACTTGTTGCACTTTTTGTAGTAATTCATGCAGACAAGGGGACGTGCTGCCCTCCTGCAGTAATTCACACAATTGAGGAGCTTGCTGAATTGCTGCAGTAATATGTACAGCCACAAAGACGTGCTGCCCTCCTGCAATAATTCACACAGTTGAGGAGCATGCTGAATTGCTGCAGTAATATGTACAGCCACAAAGACATGCTGCCGTCCTGCAGTAATTCCCACATTTGAGGAGCATGCTGAATTGCTGCAGTAATATGTACAGCCATGGAGATTTAATGTAGTCCTGTAGTAATTTATGTAGTCAGGAGACTTTGCTGCAGTCCTTTAGTGATGCATGTAAATATGGAGATTTGCTGCATTTCTACATCGATCAGTGCATGCAGACATTGTAACATGCTGCAGCTCTGCAGTTATCAGTGCTATTCAGGAATGATGCTACATTGCTTCAGTATTGTATGGACCCATGGAGACTTGCTGCAGACCTTCAATAATCTATACAGACAAGGGGGTTTTCTGCCTTCTTTCAGTAACACATACAGTCTGGGGATTTCCAGTACTTTTTATAGCAATCAGTGCAGGCAGGGGAACATGCAGCACTACTGCAGTAATCAATGCAGGAAGAGAGACATGTTTTACTGCTGCAGTAATCACGCAGTGAGAGAGATATGCTATACTGCTGCACTCCCATAGTAATTTGTGTAGGCAAGTGGACTCACTACACTTGTGCAGTAATCTATGCAGGCAGAGAGACATATTGTACTGCTGCTGTAATAATGCATAAGGAGGATATGCTGCAGTCATGCAGTACGCCATGCAAACAGAAGACATGCTGTACTGCTACAGTAATCCTACAGTCAGGGGAACATACAAGACACCTACAGTAATCCATACAGGCAGGGAAAGACGCTGTACTGCTGCGGTAGTCTTGCAATCAGAAGGACATGTTGCACTCCTGCATTAATCCATGCAGTCAGGGAGGCATGCTGTACTACTGCAGTAAGCATGCAGTTAGGAAGACATGCTAAACTCCTACAGTAATTCATGTTGGCAAGAAGGCATGCTGTGCTGCTGCAGGAAGCCATGCAGTCAGGGGTGTATGCTGCACACTTATGCATGTTGGTGGAGGGAAGAGACTGCTAATCCTGACTGATGAATTCATATGCCATCTTTCAGTGTTCTCTTTTACCTTCCTATGGGCTACAACACTGAGCTATTTATAGGTCTTTAAATCTGTATTTGTTACAGTGAAACTTGGAAACACTGGGAGAAAATCAAGTGTTTCCTTTTCTTAGCTTGATATTAAGTGAAATAGCATACATTTCTTGCAGTCTGTGAACTCATTTCTGTGAAGAATTGGCTTTGTGTCATGTGCTGAAGATATGTAGATTTTGTTGAGAAATGTAATAAACAAATTTAACATATTGGGCTCTGACTGTAAATTTACTAGGGGTGGTCCTGACTGTAAGTATATTAGAAAATACACATTGCGACTTGCAAGGTCAGACATATACCAGGTGGAAATGGAATAAATGGGAACATACATCCTTAGTATCACTGTAGTGAGTGAATGTAGACAAGGTTCTTATATGCGACTGATATACATAACAGGAAGATTAGTACAAAAACATGAAGTGCTTTCATATGTTTCATAAAACCATTTGGAGTGGATTCACTTTTGGTATGGATAGCTCCTAATGCAAACTCTGTAACAGTAATTTAAAGTAAATTCCTTACTCTTCGGCTTAACCACTTTCACTGCAAGGACCACCTTTTTTAATGTAATAAATGAGAGTAAATCTGCAGAAGCAGGAATTGGTAAAGTTCTTATTGAACATTTCCTTAATATGCCACTGCTCCTTTGGCATATAATTCATTTTGGAAGATACTGTCTGATTTTTTTAATGTAACTTGTGAATAGGCTGTGTTTCTTATTAAAGGCAGATAAGTGAATCATCCTCTGTGTTCTGGTATTCTTTGTTAAAAGTTCTGGTTAGCTGGTTGATGTGTACAACCGAAAGAGGTCATGAGTATTGTGCTATGCACACTTACTATACAATTACAATGATTACAGAATGCACACTTACTACACAATTACAATCACTGCAGTGGTACAATTCCCTTGTTTTATTTCTGTTCTGATTACTTCTGCTACCACTTCACAATGTCATCCTTGGCTTTCTGCGTGTTATCATACAATCCATCTTCTTAACATTCCAGCTTGTGTTTTTTGTTGTGCTCACTCTAATGTGCTTAGTCACAGCAACACCTGAAGGACATGTTTTCAGCAGTTTAAGGTCAAGTTATAAGCAAAATGCCGTTGCCTGAGTTATTAACCTTAATATGAGGGAAGTGAAAGCTTATTTACTTATGTTTCTTCACTGAGCTGTGAGAGGACTTAATGGGTCATGCAGCCATGACTCCGTATATGATTATGATTATAAATTCAACACACAGCCCTGGCTGTATGCTTAAAAACTGTTTTGTGCTGTAAACTTAGGCTCATCACAGTTAGGTTTCAGCACTCCAAAATAAATAAACTCCTTGTGATTACTGGTCTGTAATGTGGGTTCTGGATGTTTTATTCTGGTTTGGCAATCCCAAAAAAGCATGGTAGTCTGGGTTGGGTGATGGTTAGGAATTCTAGGAGACTGATGCTGATAAAGCCTTCTTTGCTGAGATTGATGATTTCTGTAAGGATGTTTTTGTAGGCTGTTTTGATTTTCCCTGTGTTGCTGGGTTCATAAAGGTGGGGATTGTGTGAAAGCTTAGGGGTTTTCCTGTTGTACATGGTGGTGTCAGTGATTAAGATTCCTCCTCCCTTATCCACCTTCAGTGTTCTTGTTTTGTCTCTGCTGAGGGTCTAGATAGTGAAAATTTCTTGGGGTTTCTAGTTGTGAAATTTTTTACATCGTAGTTTTTGTAGTAATTTTCTGATGTCAGCTGCACATTTATTTTCAAAGGCTGTAACTGTGGGATGGGGGAGAGGTAAAGGCACTGGGTTTCTTTCATTTCTAAATTGTGACCATGGGTGCTGTGATCAGATACTGTGGTTTCTTGTGGTACTGGGTTTCTTTCATTTCTAAATTGTGACCATGGGTGCTGCGATCAGATACTGTGGTTTCTTGTCATGGAAAAAGATCCTTAAGTTGACATTTTGTGTGAAGAGTTTCAAATCGATGATGGTTTTCACAAGGCTGCTTCTTTGTCGTGGTACAAATTCGAATCCTTTTTGAGTACTTCTTGTTCAGCTTTCAAGAGTGGTTTAGTGGAGTGGTTCCAGTTGGTAACCTGTTTTAATGGCTTGCAAGTGGTGGGTCCATTACAGAACCTATTTCCATCTAACTGGAGGTACAAATTAAGCCACCGGTTGAAAAAAATCATTTGTTGTGGACATCGTGGACTTCCTGAAAAAAAAATCGAGAACTTAATGGTCCGTAGTGATACCTGGCTAGTCACTATCAGTATAGAGGACCTCTACACAATGTTTTCTCATGAATACTGTGTAAAAGCAGTTACTGGCCTACACAATGCTTTCTCATGAATACTGTGCAAAAACAGTTATTGATGCTTACAAAGAAGAATGAGAAGCCCTACTAGGAGAGCCTGAAGTCATCAGCAGACTCCAAATCCTACTGTTAAAAAACAACTACGTCTAATTTGAGAACCACTGTTTTAGACAAACAAAAGGGATCACAATGGGCACAGTGATGGCTTCAGTTTGGAAAACATGGCTCTGGGGAAATGGAAACAGGAAGATACCTACAATTCCCCTACAACAGCTCAATGGCCTGCTATTTATGTTTTATAGCTGACATTTTCATTGTATGGAACAATGACATTGAGCAGCTGGAAAACTTTTACCAACATATCAGCCAGTTCATCAATTTCTTAAAATTTACCACCATCCACAGCCAGGACTCTGTTAACTTTATCAGTCTCCACATTAGGAAAGCCCCAGGACAATCCAACCTCACCAATGATTTATACCAGAAACCTACCAGAGTTAACATTTTACTGCACTGGAACAGCATGCATCCGTTTAAAACCAAAAAAGAACATCATTAAGTCACATGGACTAAGGATCTCCAGAGTTTCCAAAGAGATTACCACCTTCACGAAAAACATCATCAACCTGGAAAAAGACTTTCTAGCAAGAGATTACAGCAATCGCATAAGCAAACAAATCTTAGACCCAATCATCCAACAAAGAAAGACAGTAATGGCACCCACAACAACCCAGAAACAACTTCCCAAGAGGTCACAAGATTCTTCAAACAAAGAAGAGTTGAGTACCAACATTACTCAAACATACTTGGTTGACTTCCAGGACCTAAAAAAAAAATTTAAATGAGAATTGGTGCATCATCAGTGAATGCAGTATTCAGAGCAAAATCCTTCCACCCAAACTATGTCTAACAGTCAGAAGGAACAAAAGCATTTGGGACTATGTGAAAAACTCACACATTTGGGCTTCACCTGATCCCACTCCAGAAACATTTCCCTGTGACCCTCCCCCCATTCTGCAACTACTGTTAGTTTATGAGCAGAAAGACAAAGTTCCACTGTCCCAGCACAAAGAAAGACTACACAAGCCAGACATACAGCAACTGCAACTCCATTCATGTGGTATACAGAGCCCAATGCCACAGATGCCCAGCTTTTTATGTCAGAAAAATGATCAACAAACTCAAAACATGAATAGCTTGACACAGTAAGTACATCAGATAAGGGGTTCCCACTAACCTAATGGCAAAACACACCCAAAAGTACCCGTACCACAACAAATTCCTCTTCCACATTATTGACACTGAAGACTCATGTCCACTCAAGGGTACTAGGAATAATAAATTGGAAAAAAACAGAACTGGAATGATAGATCCACCTCCAAGCCATAAACCTCCCTGGGGTTAATACTACAGCCTCTATAAACTGTATTCTGAACATCAGAAAATTGGATCACCATATGTTTTTCTGACTCAGATGACAAAGATGGATGCTCGCTCATGGCTTTCAAGCTTTTTAATCTGGCTTAATGGAACCTTAATCTTCAAAGATTTTTCAGGCATGTTGTTCTTTTTGATCTTTGTCCTCTGTGTGGACATTTTTACAGTATACTTTTTAACCCAGGTGTGTGTATTTAACACCTTTGCTAATATTTTGGTACCCTTGGTATTGTTCTTAAGTCTGTCACCTTAATACTTCCTCCACATTCTGATTGTATCGGTGTTGTTTAGCTTTTTTGAGTGGTCCACTTCAAATGAGGGGCACATGACCGCACCACAGGCTTGAGGCAGTTTCTCAATTTTCACCACCTCTTCACACATCCATTTTCACTACCTTTTTGTTAGACATCCATTGCAGTGTTATGCACATACCCATGTAGCATACCTGGCTCCCATTAATCCAATGGCATCAAACATAGCCCATAGGAATTGCTCCGCCCTTCTTCATGGCCTCAAGGCTCATCACCCAGATGCCAGTCCTTACTGACAGCCCATTCTATCCCTCCATTAATCCTACTGCCTCTGCTGCTTCAGCTACCCTTTTCTACCCCCCCCCCTTGGCATCTTTATTTCCAGTATTAGTTTGACTTAAATGACTCCATTTCCAGTTCCAGATCATGATTATAAGATGAGAAAAATATTTTCATATTTTTGTATAATCATTTTGTTGAACAACCTACTCTGGCCATAAGAAACTGGAAAATAGACCTTGGAACACACTATCCAGCCATAATAGAATTCCTTCAGCTGACCCCAAGTACAGTGTCAAAGGATCCTTAAGCTCTTTCAATTAGATTTTGATCCTCCTGCTAGCAAAGGTTCATTAGCTCATGTACCACTCCCCTGCGCTCACAATACCATGTTCCAAGCCCGGATCCTTCCTGCAGGACTGATGTTTTCAAAGCACATTGGTTGCTGGATAAATAGAAGAATAAAATGGTAGGTTATAGTATACACTGGTAGAAGTATTTGGATAATTACACTGTGGTCCCCTGCACAGCAAAATCCCTTTCACTCTACAGACCATGTGGACATCACCCTGCAGCAGACTCCAGCTGGCCAGCTGTGACTACTGGCTCCCTGTACACACTCAACAGGCTGGGGCAGCTGTTTGGCAAGCTCCAAACCCATACTTTCTTGGAAGTAAATAGGGACTCACAGAAATAGACCCACAACACCTATGGCCAGCACTGTATGCCTTAAAGCAATAAGATCAGGGGACACTGTAATTGGGATCACAAAATGGGCATGGCTCCCTCCCAGATAGTTTTAACAGTTAAATTGTTTATTTTTGGAGTGCAGAAACCTAACTCTGATGACCCTAAGTTTATAGCATAATTCAGTTTTTAAGCATACAACCAGGGCTGTGTGTGAAATTTATAAACATAATCATATACGGAGTCATGGCTGCATGACCCAATAATCCCCCCACCACCAGCTGAGTGAGGAAACATAGGTTAAAAATGTTGGGTAGCCTGGCTGCATGGGGCAGGTCCACTTGTGACCATTTTAGATCACTCAATTATTGTCTGCTATAAATGAAAAAGATTATATTAAGATTCCTGGATACATTCCTATATATTCCTAGACATCATTTTACTTTTCTTAACATTTCTGGTATGGGCACACTAGTCACTTCATAGGTTCATAGGTTCTCATCAAGATTCCTCTTGAAGAGAGTCAATGAGGGACTCTGCCTAACCTGGACTGGGATTTTATTCCAGAGTGAAGGGAGCCTCTGGGTTATGAATCTGTCCCTCCAGCATGTCCTATTTATTTCAGTGCTGAGGTTCAAGCAGGTGTCTACTTCATGCACAGGGAAAACCCCTCTTCTTCTGGCATCCCCACAGCAGAATCCACTGATTGCCTAAAGTAACCACTTCACTCCTGGGCAGAATCCTGTTACGGCAGAGTTTCATGGCAGGAATTATCAATAGGATATTAATTAGCTATTCCTGTTCAGCTACAATTCTGGGCAAATTCCAAAGCAGCTGGTGACCTGCACCATCAGGGAAGCAGC
Source organism: Protopterus annectens (assembly GCF_019279795.1). Lineage (NCBI taxonomy): Eukaryota > Metazoa > Chordata > Ceratodontiformes > Protopteridae > Protopterus > Protopterus annectens. Next base: position 26,994,844 of record NC_056749.1, read on the forward strand.
CTCTCAACCAATCTAACTAACAGGAGAGAATGGTAACAGGAAACACTTTAGCCAAGCACCCCACTGACCACAATGACCCCACATTGATGTAGTTCAAGACTCGACACAGACGAGCTAATGAATTCAATACATTATAGCTAATTACTGGGGGTTACTACAGGAACTTTGAATTTTGAGTTTGTACAGGCATTTACCTGGTCTTGCCAACTCAGCTCATCATAATTACAGGGCTAAGTTTGACACCAGTCCTGCACAGTGTCTGACCCTTCACTTGGCATTAGGCACCTTAATCCTCTGTAAAGAGTTACGTTCTCAGGCTTAAAGTAGACATGAACTGTGCTTATTTGCTCTTAAGACTAATAAAGATTGTCAAAGAAAAACAGCAGAAACCTGAGTTGTATTGTTATTTCATTGTTTTCTGAAAAACGCAAATCCAAACTGGCAAAATCAAAACATGTTTGTTTTAATTTCATTGTTTTCTGATAGCCTTTCATACTCACAAGATAGGATCTCAAGAATTAGGATGCAACTAACCTAACCGGCAGTCAGCAACAGTGCTCTGAATTCTTATTGGACTCATCCTAGGTGGATTAACTGAGCACAACTGTGAGGGTACAACTCAACCTACATAAACAAGGTTCATTTTCTTTTTTGCATTAGTTTTGGTCACCACTGGAACAAGCACAGTGGCATACTAATGGGATCCCTGCCTTGCAGCAGCAAGGTTTGGTATTCACCTCTCAAATTTGGTGTCTGTTTATCTGAAGCTGGCGTGTTTGTCCCATGTCTGCATTGATTTACTCTGTTTTCTTTTTTTCAAATGTAAAAAATGAAAACATGTTGGTTAGTTGGTTACACTAAGATTACATATATGTTATTTACCCTTGCTCTTGTGGCTAAGAAGTGCCCATAGACAACACCCACTGGTATGGCAAAAAAATGATAAAAACTGATTTCTGTTATAATTTCAGAGCTCAAGCTACATTAAGAAGAAAAATTGTTATAGGCAGTGTGTGTGTGTGTGTGTGTGTGTGTGTGTGTGTGTGTGTGTGTGTGTGTGTGTGTGTGTGCGTGTGTGTGTGTGCGTGTGTGTGTGTGTGTGTGTGTGTGTGTGTGTGTGTGTGTGTGTGTGTGTGTGTGTGTGTGTGTGTGTGTGCGTGTGTGTGTGTGTGTGTGTGTGTGTGTGTGTGTGTGTGTGTGTGTGTGTGTGTGTGTGTGTGTGTGTGTGTGTGTGTGTGTGTGTGTGTGTGTGTGTGTGTGTGTGTGTGTGTGCAGTTAAAAATGTCAACATTTTGTAGCACAGTATTAAAGTGTCATCATTTCAGAATATAGATCAATAAAACATGTCCCCAGTTCAGAATGTGGACAAAGGTAAGCTGGTTAGTATACGGGATGTGAGTGTTGCTGGGTGCTGTTAGAGTACAAGTTAGGTAATGGTAGAGCTTCCATGTTTTGTGTGTGTGTGTGTGTGTGTGTGTGTGTGTGTGTGTGTGTGTGTATGTACCTCTTTTATGCAGTGCTAGTGTTACAGAAAGGGTTCTTCTAAGGCAATGTACAAGGTTAGGGTTAGGACTAGCTTATATAAGTGAAGGGGTACACAGAGGCACCGCCCCGTACCCCATCCCCCTTACTCAAAAATGCTAACTACACAACCACACAGCTGTTCTCCATACAAAGAGGAATTACTGCTGGTGCACTTATATAAACCAAACCAGCAATGATTATGTGTTGGTCACCACAGGCACCTCTTACAGCTCTTTCATACACTTGCACATATTCCTGCTTCTGCATTACCTCAGACTGTGAGTCTGAGTTAGCTGAGGGAATTTGTGTGCTTGTGGGTTAGGCTTAAAGTAAGGGCTAGATAAGGGGCTAAATCACTTTAGGGTTCTGGGGGTGACTATTATGTGTGGTATGTGACTATTATGTGTCTGGTGTAGTGCTACTGCTAGGAAAAGGGGTTTTGGGAGGTAGGGGGCAGGGTTTGGGTTATGGCTAAGGACAAGAAAAGGGTTAGGGTTAACACACATCAGAAAAGTTGTGCAGGACAGTGCATCGCTTTACACGTGCATACTCAGCACAAGCCAGTGCATTTCTTTGTGCCGGTCCCAAGCCCGGATAAATGGGAAGGGTTGCGTCAGGAAGGGCATCCAGCATAAAACTTCGCCAAAACATTTCATGCAGTCACCAAGAAAAATTTTTATAGCAGATCGGTCGAGGCCCGGGTTAACAATGACTGCCACCAGTACTGTTAGCCTACAGGGTGCTGGTGGAAATTGGGCTACTGTTGGCCGAAGGAGGAGAAGAGGCGGAAGACATGGCCGAAGGCAGGAGGAGAGGAGAAAGGCTAGGACTGTGGTAGTGAGGGTCGGAACTTTGAATGTTGGCAGTATGACTGGTATAGGGAGAGAGCTAGCTGATATGATGGACAGAAGGAAGGTTGGTATATTGTGTGTGCAAGAGACCAGATGGAAGGGGAGTAAGGCTAGGTGTATCGGAGGTGTGTTCAAATTGTTTTATCATGGTGTGAATGGGAGGAGAAATGGCGTAGGAGTTATTCTGAAGGAACAGTATGCTGTGAGTGTTTTGGAGGTGAAAAGAGTGTCGGATAGAGTGATGTTTTATGAAGCTGGAAATTGATGGTGTAATGATGAATGTTGTTAGTGCATATGCTCCACAAGTTGGGTGTGCAATGGATGAGAAAGAAACATTTTGGAGTGAATTGGATGAAGTGGTGATGACTGTACCCAAGGGTGAGAGAGTGGTGATTGGAGCAGATTTCAATGGGCATGTTGGTGAAGGGAACAGAGGGGATGAGGAAGTGATGGGTAGGTATGGTGTTAAACAAAGGAATGCAGAAGGTCAGATGGTAGTGGATTTTGCGAAAAGGATGGACATGGCTGTGGTGAATACGTATTTTAACAATAGGGAGGAGCGTAGAGTGACATACAAGAGTGGAGGAAGATGCACACAGGTGGATTATATCTTATGTAGGAGGGCCAGTTTGAAGGAGATTGGAGACTGTAAAGTGGTGACCGGTGAAAGTGTCGTTAGGCAGTGTAAGATAGTGGTTTGTAGGATGACATTGGTTATCAAGAAGAGGAGGAGGAGTGTGAGGGCAGCACCAAGGATCAAGTGGTGGAAATTGAAAAAGGGTAATTGTGAGGTGGAGTTCAGGGATGAGTTAAGGCAGGCACTGCGTGGCAGTGAATAATTACCAAATAGCTGGGTAACTACAGCAGAGCTAGTAAGGGAGATGGCTAGAAAGGTGCTTGGTATCACATCTGGACAGAGGAAGGATGACAAGGAGACATGGTGGTGGAATGAGGAAGTACAGGAGAGTATACAGAGAAAGAGGTTGGCAAAGAAGAAGTGGGATTGTCAGAGATGAAGAAAGTAGACAGGAGTATAAGGAGATGAGGTGCATGGCAAAGAGAGAGGTGGTGAAGGCTAAGGATAAGGCATATGAAGAGTTGTATGAAAGGATGGACACTAAGGAGGGAGAAAAGGACCTGTACCGATTGGCTAGACAGAGGGACCGAGCTAGGAAAGATGTGCAGCAGGTAAAGGTGATAAAGGATAATGAGGGAAACAAACTCACAAGTGAGGAGAGTGTGTTGAGGAGATGGAAAGAGTACTTTGAGGGGTTGATGAATGAAGAGAATGAGAGGGAGAGAAGGTTGGATGATGTAGGGATAGTAAATCATGAAGTACAATGGATTAGCAAGGAGGAAGTAAGGATAGCTATGAAGAGAATGAAGAATGGAAAGGCTGTTGGCCCAGATGACATACCTGTGGAAGCATGGAGGTGTTTAGGTGAAATGGCAGTGGAGTTTTTAACCAGATTGTTTAATGAAATCTTGGAAAGTGAGAGGATGCCTGAGGGATGGAGAAAAAGTGTTTTGGTACCGATTTTTAAGAATAAGGGTGATGTGCAGAGCTGTAGTAACTACAGAGGGGTAAAATTGATCAGTCACAGCATGAAGTTATGGGAAAGAGTAATGGAAGCTAGGTTAAGAAGGGACATGATGATTAGTGATCAGCAGTATGGTTTCATGCCGGGAAAGAGCACTACAGATGTGATCTTTGCTCTGAGAGTGTTGATGGAGAAGTACAGAGAATGTCGGAAAGAGTTGCATTGTGTTTTTGTAGACTTAGAGAAAGCATATGACAGGGTGCCTAGAGAGGAGTTGTGGTAATGTATGAGGAAGTCAGGAGTGTCAGAAAAGTATGTAAGAGTGGTACAGGATATGTACGAGGGTAGTGCGACAGAGATGAGGTATGCGATGGGAGTGATGGATGCGTTTAAGGTGGAGGTGGGGTTACATCAAGGATCAGCTCTGAGCCCTTTCTTATTTGCAATGGTGATGGACAGGTTGACAGACGAGATCAGACAGGAGTCCCCGTGGACTATGATATTTGTAGATGACATTGTGATCTGTAGTGAGAGTAGGGAACAGGTGGAGGAGACCCTGGAGAGATGGAGATATGCTCTACTGAGAAGAGGAATGAAGGTCAGCAGGACTAAGACAGAATATATGTGTGTGAATGAGAGGGAGGATAGAGGAATGGTGAGGATGCAAGGAGTAGAGGTGGCGAAGGTGGATGAGTTTATATACCTGGGGTCAATAGTTCAGAGTAACGGTGAGTGTGGAAGAGAGGTGAAGAAGAGAGTACAGGCAGGATGGAGTGGGTGGAGAAGAGTGCCAGGAGTGATTTGTGACAGACGAGTACCTGTAAGAGTGAAAGGGAAGGTCTACAAGAGGGTAGTGAGACCAGCTATGTTATATAAGTTGGAGATAGTGGCACTGACAAAAAGGCAGGAGTTTGAGCTGAATGTGGCAGAACTAAAGATGTTAAGATTTGCACTGGGTGTGATGAGGGTGGACAGGATTCGGAATAAGTATATTAGAGGGTCAGCCCAGGTTGGAAGGTTTGGAGACAAAGCCAGAGAGGCACGATTACATTGGTTTGGACATGTGCTGAGGAGGGATGCTGAGTATATTGGGAAAAAGATGCTAAGGATGAAGCTACCAGGTAACAGAAAAAGAGGAAGGCCTAAGATAAGGTTTATGGATATGGTGAGAGAGGACATGCAGGTGGTTGGTGTGACAGAGCAAGATGCAGAGGACATGAAGAAATGGAAACAGGTGATCTGCTGTGGCGACCCCTAATGGGAACAGTCGAAAGAAGATGATGATGATGATATGAAATTCTGTCCATATGTTTTATAGCATACAAGTTAGCAAAGAAAAGACTTTTAATACAGTTCATGTCATTGTATTAGCCTTTATACGTTGAAGTAATGGAGCTGGTGTGCTTCAGCTGTTACAGTGACACATATGAAAGATATATGTATTTTAAAATAACAAATAAGTTTTTTGAAATAGATTTTTGTATCTTCACAATTGCTCAGGCTATGGAGCTAATTACTCCATCTCACTGAGTACTTCTACACATATGAAAGATATATGTATTTTAAAGTAACAATAAATAAGTCTCTTGAAATAAATAATTGTATCCTGGCAGGTGGCCAGACTATGGAAGTAATTACCCCCTCTCACTGGGTACTTCTCCTGTGTGTAGCCCTTTAAGGTAATGGAATATATGCAAATGGCCAAGGTGTTTCAGCTATATGACAGTTCTGAATGCCCATGACTTTTTTCTTTTTAAGTCTGTTAATAATCAAATTTAGGTGAATAAAGCCAAACCCTACTACCTGCAGCCATGCATGTTTCAGTCTTCTTATGACCTCATCAGTACAGCATACGTGGACTGTTTGGCTAATGTTTAGAAATGCAGGGTTGTCATACCCAGTTGATGTCCATAACCATTAAGTTGCCTGCAAAATATTTTTATTTATTTTTTTTTTATTTTACATTTGTTGACTGGGCTAGTCTGGCTGGATATATGTCCATTTTCAGCAGAGGCCCGAGGAGAAAAGCTCCACTATGTACTAGTACAAACATAACATAACAAGGTACATCAAAAAAAAAAAAGCACAATAGGATACAGTATTATAGGCATGTAAGAGAGCTAAAATAGCTTAGTAATAGTATAGAAGCAAATACAATAGAATATAGTCAAAACAGTAAGGATTCCTAGTTCTATAATCATAACCACACAATCATACTAATGTTGAAGGAGAGAAAATAGTGACTCACCCCTGAGTCTATTGAAATATATACAGTATTTACAATAATGATAACACTTTTAGTGCTAGGGTACTATTTTTAAGAAACAGAGTAGTTCCCTATGTAGCAGGATATAGGTTTAAATAGAAAGGATATATGACTGGTTGTAGTAATATGTGAAGTAGAAAGAGCAGAAGGTGTTAATGAAAATTAAAAAAGGAAGTGAAATTCAAGGAGAGCTACAGAGGGGGGTAGCACTAGTGATAGTGACAAGTAGAGGAGTGGAGTAAAGAGCTGTAAGGAGAGTAAGATGCTGAGGTCAGTCATGATTAGAGCAAGGACAAAGCCAGTGAGATTTGAAATAGTTCCTTAGTCGTTTCTTGAAAGGTTGTGCTGATCCTAGAGTGGTCAGTTCTATGGGAAGTTTATTCCAGTGTGAGCCAACAACATTTGTGAACAAGGAGTCACCAGCTTTATTGTGAGATTTGAGAGTCACAACTAGTAGTTTGTTAGCTGATCTAAGTGAACTAAGATTCTTGTAAGGGGCAATAAGGTTATTAAGTATGGGTGTATTGGTAGGGTAATGGAGTATTTTAAAGGTAATAACTAGTTGATGTAGGAGAATAAGATTTTGTAGCTCTAGCCAACCGAGCTTTTTGAGATTAACACAATGATGGGTTTGAAAAGGGGAGCATGAGGCAAACCTGGCAATGCTATGGTAGGCTGTGGCAAGTTTTTGAAGGTTAGATTTTGACAGGTTTATAAGAGATGGAGAGGCATACAATAACGTAGAGATGAGATGTGTTTGGGCAAGGGACACCCTGGTGGTAGGAGTAAGAAAGGGCTTGAGTCTATAGAGGGCACCTATCTTTTTATTAACTGTTTTGACGGTTAGGTCAATGTGGTAATCAAAGTTAAGTTGATTATCAATTGCAAAGCCTAGAAGTTTAGTAGAAGAATCAGGTGATATGATAGTGCCATTGTTAGATACAATAGAAAAGGAAAGAGGGACAGACTTAGGGGTTGGGGAGAAGAGTAATAGTTTGTTTTTTTGGGGGTTGAGGAGGAGACAGATATTTTGGAACCATTTTTCAGCTGCTGAAAAGATTTTTTGGGTTGAAGAATGAAGTACAGCTGGAGATGCAGCAGAACAGATGATAGTTGAATCATCTGCATACTGAATACAAGTGGATGTTGGGAGTGAAGTAGACAGGTTGTTTATAAATATGGAGAAGAGGAGGGGACCTAAGATGGATCCTTGAGGGACACCGATAGTGATTGGGAGCAGAGAGGATAGATGGCTGTCCCAAAGGACAGCTTGTTTCCTATCTTTCAAATACGAGTTGAACCAGTGAAGAGCTGAAGAGTCAAGTAAGAATGATGTCAGAGTGTCAAGTAAAAGTTGATGGTTAACCATATCGAAGGCTTTAGAGAGGTCAAGAAATACAGCAGAGGAAAATAGGTTGTTATTGCGATTTTTGTTGATGGTATCTGTGAAGGAGAGAAGTGCAGTGGAGGTGCTACGGAAAGGTCAGAAACCATGTTGGGAGTCAGCAAGTAGGGTATTTTGTAAAAGATGGCGTAAAAGTTGTTGGTGTATACAGCGTTCCATAATTTTAGATAGAGGTGATAGTAAGGCTATAGGATGGAAATTAGAAAGTTCATTTGAGGTACCTCCTTTATGCAGGGGAATGATATGGGAGACTTTCCAGAGGGAAGGAATTGTAGATTCGGTTATGGTTCTGTTAATTAAGATAGAGACTGGGTATGCTACTTCTGCTGCTGCTAGTTGTAGATATTCAACTGGTAGTTTGTCGGCTGAGGGAGTGCATGGTTTAAGTTTTGAGAGTAACTTACGTATATGGGTTGTGGAGACTGTATTAAATTTTAAAGTGGGGGTGTAATTTTTCAGGGGGGGAGTCATGGTCTTTGCTAAGAGTGGTGACTGTTTCTGAGAAGAAGTTGTTGAATGTATTGGCTATAGTAATGGGGGGAACTGAGCTAAGTTAGCTGGAGTAGGTGTTTTGGTATTCCCTGGGTGGAGCAGTTTATTGATTCCTGACCAGAATTTGTTGGGGTTATGGTAATGATTTTGTTGATATTGAAGGTAATAATTTTTTTTATCAAGATGGGTGAGTTTTTTTGTAGTATTTCTGAGGTGTTTGAAGTTTTGATGGTCAGTTGGGTTTTTAGTGGATCTCCATTTTGCCCATAGTTTATTCCTTAATAGCATTGTTTTCTTGGTTTCTTTAGAAAGCCAAGGGGCAGCTTTGGATCCTGTTCTAATTAAGCGTGAGGGGGCATGACATTCAAGAATTTGGAGGAATGTATTATTAAAATGGGTAACTGCTTCATCAAGTGGAAGGTGTTTTAGAGCTGACCAGTTACATACATGAAGTTCATTAAGGAAAGACGGAAGGTTGAATTTTTTTTTGTTACGTATAGTACGAAAGATAGTTTGCTTGAGATTGTTGTTTTTTTGTTTTGTGATGTAGGTAAGAAGATGGTCGCTGATATTGTCTGGGAGTATTCCCGTAGTTTATGAGAGGGGATTATTGTTGACCAATATCCAGTCCAGGATAGCTTGTTTATTGGTAGATTTGTGAACCCTAGTTGGGGAGTTTATGGTTTGTTGAAAACTAAACAGGTTGAGGTGATGGGTGGGTTTTGGGGATATGCAGGAGTTCCAATCGATATTAAAGTCTCCTAAGATGATAGTTTCTTGGGGGAAGTGACATGACAGCCAGCTAAGTATGTTATCAAGTGTATTTAGGTTGTTACCAGGAGGGATATAGGAACATATTATGTATAAGGCTTTGGTTTTATTTACTTGGAATTTGCTACAGAGTATTTCAGCATTGGCAAGGGATGGAGGCTGGGAGTCAATTGAGGTCACTTGGAGTTCAGATTTATAAAGTAAGGCAACTCCCCCACCCTTTTTGTTCAGACGATCTTTCCTTAAAATGCTATAGCCAGGTGGAATAATTTCATTGTCTTTGGTACCTGGTTTAAGCCAGGTCTCAGTAAGACAGAGGATATCAAATGAGTAGAAGTCAATTAAAGCATGGAGTTGTGTAATTTTATTGCTAATGCTACGAATATTTAGCTGTGCTATTGACAGGGAGTTAGAAGAGAAAGGAGAGTGCACGTTGTTTGTGGCTTGGTTTGAGAGGGTGTGGAGGAGTGAATTGTGTGGGCCAGGGTTGGGGTGAATGTCTCCATGTGACAATAAGAGTGATAGAGGGAGTGATAGTAATTTTGATTGTTTGAAGGGCATTAGGTAGAACTTTCTAGTAGTGTGGTACTTGTTGAGGAGTATCCTGTGGTAGTGAGGGGGAAGGTAGGGGTAAGATGCCAGGAGGTTAATATAGGTTTGTTTGGCTTGAGGAAGGACAGAGCTTTTGTGTTTATGTAAGCTAGGGGATCTGCTAAGGGTGTAGTATTCATAGGAAGTAAGTGTATAGTATAAAAGTAGAATGTTAAGATGTAGGAGTAAGAAAAGTGGTTTAATAGTCAGGGGCCTGTTTAGTTTGGAGAGCTAAGCAAGGTTTGAAATTAGTAGTGCTTTAATGGTATGGAATTGGGTGTGCTAGTAAGAAGGGAGTTGGGAGTTTGTAGTTGTGAATGAGGCTAGAGTTGTGATAGGTTGTGAGTAAATTGGGGTGTGGCTGAGGATGTATAAGTTTAAGGTAACTGGGGGTGGGTGGGAATTGGGGGTAGGGTAGGGGAGCGGACTGAGCCCATAGAGGACAGGGGAAGAGCTAGAGAGGGGACCAAGGCACAGAAAACAATCAGTGAGATGTGAAAAAGACACTATGTTCAGTGCAAGTGATGGTGTACTGTGAGATAAAGTAAAAGGAAAAAAATAGAAAGATTGGGAGAGATAGAAAAGTTGCTAGATAGCTGAGTGAGGTAGTAGAGATGGATATAATGCAGAAACTAGAAAAGGGTTAGGACTAGTAGGATGGCAGGAAAGGCATGAACTCTAGTGGGAAAAAAGGAGTATAAGGGTATCTAGTGAATAGGGCGCCACCTAGTGACCAAGTCTGGAAGAACGAGAGATAGAGCAAGCAAAGAGTTTGCAACTGGGATGTGGTGATCGAGAAGTGAGTGTTATACTAAGGGCAAGGATATAGGAGAGGGTGAGAGAGGATCAACTTAACTGCTACTAGAGGGGGGGCTAGGTAGGCTGCTGGTTAGCTGGGGAGGGAAGACAAATATCCTGGAGGTTTTTAAATTAAAAATACATTAGCAGGACATACTTTCACACAAGGACTATAGAGGGTGCCAAGTCTTAGTGACAAGGAAGAGCAAATCCACTTCAGGACTCAGTTCCTTAATTTGGATTCCACTGGGCTTCTAGGAGTGGAAAGGCAGGCACTCAGGAACGCAGGGCTGGTAAAAATATGAGGGAGAGAGAAGATAAGTAGGTAAATTCAGCAGCCAGAAGGTGTTGATAAGAGACAACCAACTTAATATCTTATATTCTAAGTCTAGAGATAGAGTAGAAAGGCAGACCCATTACCAAAGTGTAAAACGCACACACAAGAGAAAGGTAATACAGAGCAGAACACACAATCAGTACAGTTTTGTGCAGAATGTCTGATTAGGTACAATATACAAGTTAGCCTTAGCAACAGTGGTAATTATGCAATATGTCTGTTTAGGTACAACATAAAAGTTAGTCTTAGCAACGGCAGTAATTTGCAATATGTCTGTTTAGGTACAACAAAAGTTAGCCTTAGGAACAATATAATATTCAGCCACAAATGCCTGTATTTAAGAAAAGTAGGAGCTGAAAGGGAACTAGAAAACTAGCGGAATTATCGCAAGACACAAATGTATCACCTTTGTTATAATTCAGCTTACATTCATTAATATTACAGGTGTTATATAAGCAAATATTACTTCCAGCTTAAGAATATAGACACTGCGTAGTTGGGAACCACGTGGACGCTAGAGAGAGAGGTGCAGCAAATGCAGCCCGATATAGCAGCTGCGTCAAAGGGGGATTCAAGAAGCAAGCACGAGTTGCTAGAATATCTCATCTAACAACTAAATAAAAGAGTAAACAGGACACATAGCCAAACCAATTAGTAAAAATCTACAATAAAATCCTAGGCAAGATAGAATTTTCACTATGTGATTCCTTAAAAACCTCTTGGAAAAGAGGATAATGGAATATATGCAAATGATCCCTTAAGGACATCAGATGTTTCAACTATATGGCAGCTCTGAATGCCCATGATTTTTTTCCTTTTTAAGTCTGTTAATGGACAAATTCAGGCCAATAAAACCAAATCCCACTTATCGTGGACATGCATGTTTCAGTCTTCTTATAACCTCATCAGCACGGCATAAGTGGAATTGTTTGGCTAATGTTTAGAGAGACACAAGGGTATGGAGTAGTGGCACAAAGGGGAATCTGGACAAGGACAAACTTAGGGACAAATGGACAACAGACACAAGTGAAAGCTGAGGTATGGGAAAGGGGGTGACATGGAAGGACACTGTAAATGATCTTGAGGCACCAGTGTGCTGAAACAAAATGGGATACTTAGACACATGGACGCTGGATAAGGAGACAGAGTGACCAAGGGACAAGATGAAACACTGAGTCACAGAGAGACTGGGACATTCAACACTACAGCACAGAGATAGTGGACTTTGGAGGGTATCAGGACAATTACAGACACTGAGATAAAGGGACCCTGTGACACTGGGGGACACTAAGACACAGACAAATTGAGACAGAGGGGAACACTGATACATGCAGCATGGGGCAAATGTGAACACCAAAACACTAGAACAAACAAGGCACTAGGATGCAGGAAAACTTCTATAAGGGGAAGCATGACAGAGGGAGACTAGGATAAAGGGATACTAAGACATAGGGACACTGGAATAAGGGGCTACTGATGTACCATACAAGACAGAGGGAGACTAGGATAAGGGGGTACTAAGACATAAGGACACTGGAATAAGGGGCCACTGATGTACAATAACACTAAGTTAAAATAGAATACTGGGACAAGGCAAAACTGGACCACTGGAACAAAGGCCCACTGGCTACAGAAAGTGAGACTACAGGGAAACTGAGATAAATAGGCACCAGTACACTGAAACAACAATAATGTTATGAAGGAACACTGAGACATGGAAAACATGAGAAACAGTAAAACTGGCACTGAGGCACTGCAACAATTGGATCCTGTCTCAGTATTCAGTGGGTGCAATTCAGAGGAACTAATCCTGAATGGGGCTCCAACCAATCCCAGGGTAGACATACTCACTCACTCACTCACTCACTCACTCACTCACTCACTCACTCACTCACTCACTCACTCACTCACTCACATATTCAGTAACTCATGCATTTACTCACTCACTCACTCACTCACTCACTCACTCACTCACTCACTCACTCACTCACTCATTCAGTCACTCATGCATTTACTCACTCACTCACTCACTCAGTCAGTCACTCACTCATACGGTATATACACCTACAGACATTTTGCTGGAGATGTAATCCACATATGGCACATGTCTAAGATGTGGCAGGAAACTGGAACATCTAGTGAAGACCCACGCAGGCAGAGGGAGGACATGCAGTCTCCACATTTGTAGGCATCCCGGGCAAGAACTAAACTGAATAACAAACTGTTTATTTATTTATCATGTCTGAAACAGAGCCCCCAGTGGTTCTGAAACAGAGCCCCAGTGGTTTACTCCCCCCCCAAGCAAATAAATAAACTGGGGCAAGGGGGCATTGCAGCAGTGGGACACTGGGACAAAAGGTGATACTAAAGCACAAGGCTACAGGAGGACATTGATGCTTTGAGACAGGAAGGAACATTGAGAAACAGGAACCTTGGGAAGCCCTATTTTAGGGTAGCACTAGGGCAAGGATTACTGACAGATAGAGACCATGGGGCAAGAGGGAACACTGAGACATAAGAACACTAGGAGAAAGTCGAATTCTAAGACACAGGGATGCAGGAACAATGTGTATCAAGTTACTGAAACAAGGGGACACTTGTACTTGGAAACACAGACACAGAAGCACTGGAAACACAGACACAGAAGCACTGGAAACACAGCCACAGAAGCACTGGAAACACAGACACAGAAGCACTGGAAACACAGCCACAGAAGTACTGGAAACACAGACACAGAAGCACTGGAAAAAGAAAGTCCTGCTACTGAATAAAATAAAGACAAGGAACACTGAGATACAAAGACCCTTGGATAATAAAGAACAATAGGACATAGGGATACTAGGACCTCCTGGCACTGGAGTAAGAGGGAATAATGGGGCTAGGTGGGCTGTGGCATAGGGCAGCTCTAAGTCACAATGATGCACAGTAGGGCAAGTGGCATTGGGCATAAAGAACTGACAGATGACAGCACTGGAGATACTAGGCACATAGACAAGAGTCACTAGAGCCAAAGGCACAGGTACAAGAAGACAGGTAGTCGGTCATCAAGGAAATAAAAAACAGGACTTCTTGAACAAGAAAGTTGTGACAAAGGAATGCTTGGCAAGAAGGAGTTCTGGAACACTGAGACACAAAGTGAAGTCATGGTAAGACAGAAGGACACTCGGACAATAGTATGCTAAGACAAATGGGCAGTTGTGTAATAGGAAAGGGTGGAAAATAGCATTAAGACAATGAAAAAGCAGGAGAAGAAGGAATATTGAAATACAGGAAGAGTGAGGCAAATGAACTAAAATGCAGTTGCATCTGGCATAAGGGAACACTGAGAAAAAGGAACAGAGGAATTAAAACAGTGAGGCTTGTGGGTGTTCAAACAATTTGGGGCATGATACAGAAAGACAATAGATTAAGAGAACACTGAGACACATGAATTCCTGGATAAAAAGGTATCACAAAGACAAGGACTCATCGGGACAAAGGAGAATCCAGAGACTTAAGGATATGGAAACTTGGGATACTAAAACATAGGTACAGAGTTAGTAACCAAAATATTGAGGCACAGTGACAATGGAAAGGAGTAAGAAGATGGAAGGACACTGGAAAAAGAGCTCTAGACTCAAGTGCAGTGAAGCAAGGAAGGAACTGAAAGACGGAGACACTAAGGAAAGGGGGTATTAAAATGTAGGGATGCCAGGAGAATGGAACTCTGACATATGGTAACACAGTTGTGAAAAGGGGAGTGAGAAGTATTGGGCTCAACAGAAACTGGATTCTGACACACATTGAGATAGTAGGACAATGGCAAAATGAGATGTAGGGGCATTGTTACAAAGTGGAATACATTACTTGGGCCAAGGACATTGAGATGCTAAGACAATGGGACAAGGGAGGAACTGAGATACAATAACAATAGACAAGTATTTGCACTTAGACACAGGGACACTGAAACAATATGCATATGGATCCAAAGAGAGGTCTTAAAATACAGCAACAACGAGACATGGTCAAACACAAATGTACAGATATACAGACTGTAGGACAAAGGGAAACTGCCACATAAGGACACTTGGGCAAACTTGAATACTGTCCCTCTACTCAATCTCATGCAGACTGCTCAGAAGCGACCTGTGTCTGGCATACAAGGCCATCTCAGACTCAGCCTTGATGGAGCTGCTGCATATTCATAAGTCAAACTGCACTCATGCAACCCACACGCAAGGCCTTAACCTGGTCTGTGACATTAATAGAACTTCTTCATCTGTGGAGTAGACTCCCACTCCATATCAAGGAGAGTACCTCTCTAGCCCTCTTTAAGAGGAACCTGGACGACTGGATGGGAAACGGAAAATACACCCCTGGAATCCCACCTGTGTCCCTGCTGGACAGGGGAAACAGGTGCTGCCTTTGAGGGAACTTGGAAGAAATTCTTGGCTAGGCTTATAAGGGCCTCCAGGCCAATAGCCTAGTATCTTCCTGTGAACCTATGAAACTCAGAGACACTAACTGGAGAGGAAACACTGAAGCACAGCAGCACTAGCAGAAAGGCCACTAAAACTGAGGGACACTAGGAAAAGGGGACACACTGCCTCCCTTGACCTGGCCAAGACATTTGACACAATACCCCACTTGAGCATTGTTGACAAACTCAAGAGGTTAGGTATAAACCCGTATGTCACCCGGTGGATAGCCAACTGGCTCACAGACAGGACCCAGGAAGTTAGAATTGGGGAGTCCATCTCTACAAAGAGGCCAGTCACAAGTGGAGTCCCTCAAGGATCAGTCCTTGGACTGCTCCTTTTTAGTATTTACTTCTCAGAAGTCATGGCCAAGGTCAGTGGTCTGTAGGTGACTAAATTTGCAGATGATTGCAAATTATGAGCTGTCATTGACTCTCACACTGACACAAATGTTCTCCAGGAGCAGCTGACACAGACAAATAACTGGTTTCAGAGCCGTGAACTAAAACTAAATGCCTAGAAATGCATAATAGTATCCTTTGGGAAGTCATCCCTGGTAACTATCATATTGACAACACATCCCTTACAGTTGACCCAGTAGTCAGGGACTTAGGGACACATATAGATAGTAATCTAGCCTTTGATCATCATGTATCTACAGTGGTGAGGAAATCATAATATGTTGCACAACTTATAAACAAAGGTATGGCATCTAAGTCCAAGGAAGTCATTGTTCCACTGTATTTGGCATTCATCAGACCTATCATTGAGTACAGTGCCCCCTTTGGTATGTACCTAACCAGCCATATCCAACAACTAGAATGTCCACAGAGGTTCCTCACTAAAAGAATACAGGGCATAAGTAATATGTCCTATGCAGACCGCCTCAAGGCCCTATCCCTGTATTCTGTCTCCTACAGGCTTTTGAGGGGAGATCTATGCCTGGCATATAGGGCATTGTCAGAACCCACTCTGATGGATGTCCTGCATAGCCACAAAACAAACAACTTATACCTTGCCTGTGATATAAATAGGACCTGCTGGAGAGATAGGTATGTGTCCCAGAGATTACCCCGTTCACGGAACAGGCTCCCCATCCTTGTGAAGCAGAGTTCCTCCCTAACCCAATTCAAGTGCAATTTGGAAAATTGGATGGGAAACTGGAAATTCATCCCTGGTTTGTCACCTCTGTCTCTAATACAAACAGGTAATCTGCAAATGGTTCATCTCCCAGGCCCATGCTTACACTTATCAAGAGTATCAGAACTTGCCAGAGATTTGGGATGCAAGGCTTGGCTTAAAAAGGCCCTTGTGGTAATTAGCCTAGTAAACACCTATGAACTTATGAGAGCAAAATTACATGATTAAGAAGGAGCACTGGGACACAGACACTGGAACAACATATAGTGAGATGAAATACATTAGGACATGCAGGGATAAAAGCAGACATAAATTTAGACCAGGGTTATCATGAATTACCATGCTTGATGTGGGATGTAGGCCTTGTTAAGTACTTATAAAGGGTGTCAAGTACTTCTAAGTCTGTCTACATAAAGGTGCAATGGGTTAGGCCTCTTGTGATCCTGAGGATCACTTGCCTGTTATTGTTCCTATGTTCTTAATGGTCCTAAACAAAAAAACATGGACTTTGGGACTAGGGACAGTGACAGGTGTAGTCCAGTTTACTGTGTGGTAGCTCAATGAGAGCCTCTTACATGAGTTTCTCTCATCAAGTGTTCAGTCATCGCCTAAGCAAACTTGTCAAGTCCCTTTTCATTGAACATCCTGATTAAGGGGAACATTTCTCAGTACAGACTTCAGAATTCTGAATACAGGGATTGAACGGTTTCCCTTTCTTCATGTCAATGTAAGTTCAGGGATACTGTATATAAAAAGCAGAGGGTGCAGGGGATGCAGTCCCCCTTTGTGGGTGCTGCAGGATGGTTTGCTCAACAATTTCAGCACAATGAACTAGTACTCAATGATTTAGCTGACACAGTTATGGACAATATCCACAGAGAAACAGTGGGACATACAGACAACTGACAATTGAGATAGACTGACACTGTGAAAACAAACAGCAGTTACATGCAAGGATCCTTGAACAAAAGGTTGTGAGACAGGAAGACACACAGATAAAGAGAAATGAGACCAAGTGACATTGGGGAAAGAAGGAGCACTCACATGCAAGGGTACTGGAAGAAGAGCAGCAGTGGGATAGAGTGGAATGGGATAGTGGGGAGACATACAATAAAGAGATATTACAATGAGAAACACAGATGGGCATGGGCACTGAGAAATCAGATTAAAAGGCAGTGCAATAACAAGGATGTTAACCAAAGGGGAGACACTAAGGGGCAGCAGACTGGAACAGATAAAGGAAGTAAGACACAGACTCAATGAGACGTTACTTATTTATCGTTTGTTGACCACGTTAGACCCACTAAGCTAATGGCTCCTTTTCAGGGAAGACGTGAATTGTAAAACAGTTACAGACAGGAAAAGGGAGTCACTGGCACACTGGATACTGAGACAAGGAGAAGACAGAGATACAGTGGCACGCGGACAAGTGGGTACAGTGAGATATAGAATCACTGGTCCCAGGAAGAATTCAGAGATACAGAAATAGTAGGAGAAGGCAAATGCCAAGATATAAGCACACTGGAAAAAAGTGGCACTGAGATATAATGTGAAATAAGACACAGGGACATTCAGACAATATGGAACATGAAAATTCATAGGAGTATTGAGGCACAAGGGATGCAAGCCATAGGAGTACTGAGGTACAGGGGACATGGGATATGGGACTACAGAGCCACAAGGAATGTAAGCCATAGCTGTACTGAGGCACAGGGAACATGGATATGGGATATGGGACTACTGAGGCACAAGGGATGTAGGACATGGCCGTACTGAGGCACAGAGGACATGGGATAGGGGACTACTGAGGCACATGGGATGTAAGACATAGGTGTACTAAGGTATAGGTGACATGAGATAGGGGACTACTGGGGCACAAGGGATGTAGGACATAGGAGTACTGAGACACAGGGGATATGGGATATGGGACTACTGAGGCACAACGGATGTAGGACATGGGCATACTGAGGCACAGGGACATGGGATAGGGGACTACTGAGGCCCAAGGGATGTAGAACATATGAGTACTGAGGTACAGGGGACATGGGATAGGGGACTACTGATGCACAAGGGATGTAAGACATAAGAGATCTGAGCTTTAGGGGACATGGGATACGGGACTACCAAGGCACAATGGATGTAGGACATAGTTGTACTGAGGCACAGGGGACGTGGGAGATGGGACTACTGAGGCACAATGGATGTAGGACACAGTAGTATTGAGGAACAGGGGACATGGGATATGGGACTATTGCAGTACAAGGGATATAGGACATAGGAGTACTGAGGCACAGGGTACATGGGATATGGGACTACTGAGGCACAAAGGACATAAGACATAGGTGTACTGAGGCACAAGGGTACATGGGATATGGGAGCACTGAGGCACAGTGGACATCAGATATGGGAGTACTAGGGCATAAGGGATGTAGGACGTAGGAGTACTGAGGCACAGCGGACATGGGATATGGTACTACAGAGGCACAAGGGATGTGGGACATAGTAGTACTGAGATATAGGAGACATGGTATGTGGTATTACTGAGGCACAAGGGATGTAAGACATAGGTATACTGAGACACAGGGGACATGGAATTTGCAACAATTGAGGCACAAGGGATGTAGGACGTAGGTGCACTGAGACACAGGGGGTATGCAATATATGGCTACTGAAGCACAAGGGATTTAGGACACAGGAGTACTGAGGTACAGGGGACATGGGTTATGGGACTATTGAAGCACAAGGGGTGTACGACATAGAAGTAGTGAGGCACAGGGGACATAACATATGGGATATGTCACTACTGAGGCACAAGGGATGTAGGACATAGGTGTACTGAGGCACTGCGGACATGGTGCATGGGACTACTGAGGCAGAATGGGTGTGGGACATAGGAGTACTGAGGCACAGGGGACCTGGGGTATTGGAGTACTGACGTACAATGCATGTAGGACATAGGAGTACTCAGGCACTGGGGATATGGGATATAGGACTACTGAGGCAGAAGGGATGTAAGACATAGAAGTACTGAGGCACAGGGGACATGGCATATGGAGTACTAAGGCACAAGGGATGTAGAACATAGGAGTATTGAAGTACAGGGGACATTGGGCAGGGGACTACTGAGGCATAAGGGATGTGGGACATAGGAGTACTGAGGCATGGGTGACATGGGATATGGGACTACTGAGGCACATGGGATGTAGGACATAGGACTGAGGCATAGGGGACATGTTATATGGGACTACGTAGGCACAAAGGATAAAAGACATAGGTGTACTGAGGCACAGTGGATATTGGATATGGGACTATTGAGGGTCAAGGGATGTAGGACACAGCTGTACTGAGGTACAGTGGACGTGGGATATGGGACTAATGAGGCACATGGGATGTAGGACATAGTAATACAGAGGCACAGTGGAAATGAAATATGAGACTACTGAGGCCCAAGGGAAGTAGGACATAGTAGTACTGAGACACAAGGGACATGGAATATGGGACTACTGGGGCACAAGGGATGTAAGACATAGTAGTACTGAGACACAAGGGACATGGAATATGGGACTACTGAGACACAAGGGATGTAAGACATAGTAGTACTGAGACACAAGGGACATGGAATATGGGACTTCTGGGGCACAAGGGGTGTAAGACATAGTAGTACTGAGACACAAGGGACATGGAATATGGGACTACTGGGGCACAAGGGATGTAAGACATAGTAGTACTGAGACACAAGGGACATGGAATATGGGACTACTGAGACACAAGGGATGTAAGACATAGTAGTACTGAGACACAAGGGACATGGAATATGGGACTTCTGGGGCACAAGGGGTGTAAGACATAGTAGTACTGAGACACAAGGGACATGGAATATGGGACTACTGGGGCACAAGGGATGTAAGACATAGTAGTACTGAGACACAAGGGACATGGAATATGGGACTTCTGGGGCACAAGGGGTGTAAGACATAGTAGTACTGAGACACAAGGGACATGGAATATGGGACTACTGGGGCACAAGGGATGTAAGACATAGTAGTACTGAGACACAAGGGACATGGAATATGGGACTACTGGGGCACAAGGGATGTAGGACACAGGAATACTGAGGCACAGGGGACATGGATATGGAACTACTGAGACACAAGAGATGTAAGACATAGGTGCACTGAGGCAAAGGGGGCATGGGATATGGGGCTTCAGATGCACAAGGGATGTGAGACATAGGAGTACTGAGGCACAGTGGACATAAAATATGGGACTACTGAGGTACAAAGGAAGACTGCTGAGGATATGGTACAATGGAGGCACAAGGGATGTAGGACATAGGAGCACTGAGGCACAGGGGACATGGGATATGAGACTACTGAGGCAAAAGGGATGTATGACATAAGAGTACTGAGGCTCAGCAGACATGAGATGAGGGACTACTGATGCACAATGGATGTATGACACAGGAGTACTGAGGCACAGGGGAGAAGGGATAAGGGAGTTATGAGGCACAAACAGTGGGACTAATGAGGCACAAGGGATGTAAGACGTAGGTGTGCTGAGGCACAGGAGACATGGGATATGGCACTAAACACAGGGGACATGGAATTTGTGACTACTGAGGCACAAGGGATGTAGGACATAGGAGTACTGAGGTACAGGGGACATGGGATATGGGACTACTCAGGTACAATGGATGTAGGACATAGTAGTACTGAGGCACAGGGCACATGGGATATGGGACTACTGAGGCACAAGGGATGTAGGACATAGGAGTACTGAGGCACAGGGGATATGGGATATGGGACTACTGAGGTACAAAGGAAGGAGGATACAGGAGTACTTAGGTACAGGGGGCATGGGATTTGGGACTGCTGAGGCACAATGGATGTAGGACAAAGTAGTACTGAGGAACGGGATATGGTACAATGGAGGCACAAGGGATGTAGGACATAGGAGGACTGAAGTACAGGGGACCTTTGATATGGAACTACAGAAGCACAAGGGATGTGGGACATAGGAATACTGAGGCACAGGGGACATGGAATATTGCACTACTGGGGCAGAAGGGAAAAAGGACATAGGAGAACTGAGGCACAGTGGACATGGGACATGGGACTAGTGAGACACAAAGGATGTAATACATAGGAGTACTGAGCTACAGGGGACCTGGGATATGGGACTACCGAAGCACAATGAATGTAGGACACAGGAATACTGAGGCACAGCTAGCATGGGATATTGGACTACTGAGGCAAAGAGATGTAAGACATAGGTGTACTGTGGCACAGGGGGCATGCAATATATGACTACTGAGGCACTAGGGATGTAGGACATAGGAGTACTGAGGTACAGAGGACATTGAATATGGGACTACTGAGGCACAAGGAATGTAGAACATAGGAGTACGGATGCACAGGGAACATGGGTTATGGGACTACTGAAGCACAAGGGATGTATGACATAGAAGTAGTGAGGCACAGGGGACATGGGATATGGGATATGGCACTACTGAGGCACAAGGGATGTAAGACATAGGTGTACTGAGGCACAGCGGTCATGGGGTATGGGACTACTGAGGCACAAGGGGTATTGGACATAGGACTACTGAGGCACAGGAGACATGGGATATGGAATTCCTGAGGCACAAGGGATGTAAGACATAGGAGTACTGAGGTACAGTGGGCATGGGATATGGGACTACTAAGGCACAAGAGTTGTAAGACTTAGGTGTACTGAGGCACAGGGGACCTGGGATATTAGAGTACTGACTTACAAGGGATGTAGAACATGAGTAGTCAGGCACTGGGGACATGGGATATGGAGTACAGAGGCACAAGGGATGTAGGACATAGGAGAATTGAGGTACAGGAGACATTGGACAGGGGACTACTGAGGCACAAAGGATGTAGGACATAGGAGTACTGAGGCACAGGTGACAAGGGATATGGGACTACTGAGGCACAAGGGATGAAAGACATAGGTGCACTGAGGCACAGTGGATATTGGATATCAGACTATTGAGGCACAGGTGATGTAGGACACAGGTGTACTGAGGTACAGCGGACATGGGATATGGGACTTCTGAGGCACAAGGGAAGTAGGACATAGGACTGAGGCACAGTTAACATGGTTAAGGGACAACTGAGGCACAAGGGATGTAGGACATAGGTGTACTGAAGCACGGGGGACATGGGATATGGGACTACTGAGGCACATGGGATTAAGGACATAGTAGCACAGAGGCAGTGGAGAAATGAAATATAAGACTACTGAAGCCAGGAGATGTAGGACATGGTATTACTGATGCACAATAGAAATGGGATATGGGACTACTGAGGCACAAGGGAATGTAGGACATAGGTGTACTGAAGCATAGGGGACTGGGGATATGGGACTACTGTGGCACAAGAGATGTATGACATATGAGTACTGAGGCAAAAGGGACATGGGATATGGAACAGTCAGGACACAAGGGATGTAAGACATAGGTGCACTGAGGCACAGGGGACATGAGATATGGGGCTTCAGACATACAAGTGATGTGGGACATTTGAGTACTGAGGCACAACAGCCACTACTGAGGCAAAAGGGATGTAAGACATAGGTGCACTGAGGTAAAGGGACATGGGATATGGAACAGTCGGGGCACAAGGGATGTAAGACATAGGTGCACTGAGGTAAAGGGACATGGGATATGGAACAGTCAGGGCACAAGGGATGTAAGACATAGGTGCACTGAGGCACAGGGGACATGAGATATGGGGCTTCAGACATACAAGTGATGTGGGACATTTGAGTACTGAGGCACAACAGCCACTACTGAGGCAAAAGGGATGTAAGACATAGGTGCACTGAGGTAAAGGGACATGGGATATGGAACAGTCGGGGCACAAGGGATGTAAGACATAGGTGCACTGAGGTAAAGGGACATGGGATATGGAACAGATGGGGCACAAGGGATGTAAGACACAGGAGTACTGAGGTAAAGGGACATGGGATATGGAACAGTCGGGGCACAAGGGATGTAAGACATAGGTGCACTGAGGCACAGGGGACATGAGATATGGGGCTTCAGACATACAAGTGATGTGGGACATTTGAGTACTGAGGCACAACAGCCACTACTGAGGCAAAAGGGATGTAAGACATAGGTGCACTGAGGTAAAGGGACATGGGATATGGAACAGTCGGGGCACAAGGGATGTAAGACATAGGTGCACTGAGGTAAAGGGACATGGGATATGGAACAGACGGGGCACAAGGGATGTAAGACACAGGAGTACTGAGGTAAAGGGACATGGGATATGGAACAGTCGGGGCACAAGGGATGTAAGACATAGGAGTACTGAGGTAAAGGGACATGGGATATGGAAGAGTATGGGGATGAAGACACATTTTTTTTGTTGAGAGCGAGGCCGTGGTTCTTCTACACCAGTTGGTCTCATTGAGGGCCTTTTCTGAGATGTCAGCATCACTTGGGAAGTTAATAATAGCTCCCAACTTGCAATCAAAATTACAAGGGATGTAAGACATAGGAGTACTGAGGTAAAGGGACATGGGATATGGACTACTGATGCAGAAGGGATTTAGAACATAGGAATACTGAGGTACAGGGGACATGGGATATGGGACTACTGGGGCTCAAGTGATGTAGGATGTGGGAATACTTTCTAAGTTACTAAGTTTGCAGATGATTGCAAGTTGGGAGCTATTATTAACTTCCCAAGTGATGCTGACATCCTACAGAAAGGCCTCAATGAGACCAACGACTGGTATCAGAACCATGGCCTTAAGCTCAATGACAAAAAAATGTGTCTTCATCCCCTTTGGGAAAAACCTGGTTCCCCTTGAATTACCAAATTGATGGTAGTCCACTGAACACAGAAGGCGTCATAAGAGATCTGGGAACACAGGTTGACAGCAACCTCTCTTTTGGCAACCATGTTGCCACTGTGGTCAGAAAGTCCTCTTATGTGGCAAATCTCGTTACTAAGGGTTTTGCATCCAGGAAGAAAGAGGTCATTGTCTCCCTCTACTCTTCCCTCATTAGGCCAGTCATCGAATACAATGCCCCATTTGGCATGTACATCACTAGACACCTGCAACAACTGGAGAGGCAGCAAAAGTACCTCACAAAGACAATCCTAGGCCTTAAGCACTTGTCCTATATGGACAGACTCAAAAAACACCAATTATTCTTTGTCTCATATCGCCTACTTAGAGACAATCTCTGCTTGACTTACAAAGCCATGTCTGACCCAGCTCTGTTAGAAATGCTACATTTAAAGAAATCACAATCCCTCTGCACCACACACTCCAGAGACCTCAACCTCACTACCACAATCAACAGAACATGCTGGAGGGACAGGTTCATACCCAGAGACTGCCCATGCTATGGAATAGACTTCCCATACATGTCAAGCAGAGCACCTCACTGGCCCTCTTCAAGAGAAATCTTGATGAATGGATGAGAAATAGAAAATTCACCCCAGGGATCACTCCAGTGGCTCTACTCGACAGAGGCACTAGGAACTAAGGTTGGGTGGCACAATGCCAGGGTAATCCTATGGCTAGGCTTGTAAAGGTCCCAGGGCCATTAGCCTAGTACACACCTATGAACCTATGATTCAAATCTTCTTCACCAGATTGTCTTCTGCTTTTCTGCACATGGTCCCGAAGCACTGTAATGTGTTCTCTTTGACCTTCTCTGCAATTGGGGCTACTTTGGCTTCTATCTGATGTCCTCATTTGCATTTATTCACCTGTCCAACAGTGTGCATCCTATCACATGTCTCTTAGAAATTTAATTTCTATCACCTCTAGCTCCTCAACTGTTCTATCTTTACTGCCCAGGTTTCTGTACCACACAGTAATACTGGTTGGGCCACTGTTTAGTACACCTTAGTTTTCAGCTTCTTAGGCATTTTTCTATCATGCACCACCCCTGACACTCTGTGCCATTTGGTTGTAACCCCTGATTCCAGCTGCGGCCTCCTCATTCAGACTTCCCTTCTCCCCAGCTATCCATCCAAGATACTTAAAGCTGTTAACTTGTTCCACTATTTTCACTTCTATCTCAGTTCTCAGCTTCTTCTGATTTTTCCCATTTGTTGCCATTACAATGGTCTTATCTGTACTCAGTTTTATCTCATTTTCCTTCAGTTTTGCATTCCATTCTCCTATCCTTTGCTGAAGTTCTTGCTCAGAGTCTGCCTGTAATGAAACATACAGCAACTTTATTGACCTGTCCCCTCTGATCTCTTTGCTAATGCAGTCCATCACCAGTATGAACAGCAGTGGGGTCAGAGCTCAGGCTTGATACATACCCACTCCCATTGGAAACCTCTTGGTGACTCTGAGCACTCTTTGTACTTGAGTTATTGGGTCCTTGTGCATGGCCTGCATTAATTCTACCAGTGTTTATGGGACTTTGAAACACCACAGGACTTCCCAAATCATCTTTCTTGGGATCTTGTCATATGTTTTCTTCAGGTCTAGGAATGCCCAGTTAAACGCTTTCTTCATCTCTAGCTTCTTCTCAACTACCTGTCTCACTGCAAGGATCTGGTTGGTTGTGTTGCAGGCTAATCTGACTCTGGGCTGCTCATTTTCCATTTATTTTCTAGTGTTCTGCATATAAATTTATCAATTGCCCTCTCCAGGATTTTCATGCAGGGTGAGCAGAGTTTGATACCTCTATACTACCTACGGTTGTGGATGTCTGCTTTATTCTTGTACAATGGCACTAGTATGTTCTTTCTTCAGTGACCTGGGATATGCCATTCTCTCTACACTGCTATGAGTACTCTCAGGAGCCATTTCTCCCTTACCTCATCTGTGACCTCATTTGAGCCTGCTGCATTCCCTGACTTCATTTTCCTTTACAATTAAAGGTATAACATAATCAAACACGTGCAGTTAAAAAGATGCATCGATATGGCAGCATGAGGTATTAGGCACTAGTACATAGTGACAAACTAAAGGAAGATATTATGAATCAATTATGTAGTGAAGTGACCAAAAGGTTACACCTAAACACCAATTACATCAGTCCGGTAGCTGGAATAATGAGGAGCTGCCATATAGTTCCACTGACCACAGACATTTAGGGTCCAGCCCTTGAATATGGGCAGCCTTACTCTTGGGAGCATGAAGGGGGGAAGCATATAAAATACAGAGTTCATACTATGTGCATTGTATCCATGTGCATAGACATCAGGTAAACCACACAGAGTACTAATATTCCATTTGAGATAATATTCCAGAGTACTAATATTCCATTTGAGAAAGAAAACGGAAGAAAACAGATATATTTAAAAAGGAACATTCCTGTAAAGGTAACACTATATGTTTTACCCACTGTTAAACCTGCAAAACCAAAACAAGTGAAATAAGAATATATAGATGCCAATGATAAATAGGGTCATGTGAGAGAAAGGCATCTGACTGCAGCAGTGTGTGACATCATGAGTGAACTTAACTGAACTAAAATTAAGGTCAAGCTGTCATCACGTGGAATTACATCTAAAGATGAGAACTAATAAAATATTTCCTACATGTAGTAAAAACACGATAGTTCAGTAATCTCTGCACCAGAAATGTTCCAGCTCATATTACAGGTCATGCAGTTTGGTAAAGAATGTGAAAAATTTCAATGATGACATAATCATAGCACACAAAATTCAGTAAGAGCACAATGATACCCTGAGAAAAGTAATCAAATGGTTACAAGGGAATGGATTAGTACTAAACCAAGGAAAGTGGGAACTTTGCAAGTTTGTACCTGAGCTCTATAGTTTAGTACTTTAGGCTAGAGAATACCGCCTGATCCAGGCAAAATTAAGATAGTGTACAGTATGTCTTCACCAAACAGTGTAAAGGGAATAGGTTACTATGAATAATAAATTATATGTCAAGATTCATTGCAGAGTTCAGTACAGTAAGCAACATACAAAAACAGTTGAAACAAGGTTTACGTTCAGAGGCAGTAAAGTCCTATTTAAACCAGACATATAAGACAGCTGTTATAGGTTAATGCTAATTCAGTAGGCCTGAGAACAATCTTTTTTCTCCCCTATGGAGCCGGCCATAAGATTCCACTGATGCCGTGTGCTCAGCATAAAATTGTTGCCAGGCTCTTGGTTTTCAAGCAAACAATCTGCAACAACCTTAAGCCAGCAAGTACAAGGAGGAGCCAAACAAACAGTAATAACCTGCATGTATGTCATATACCTTAACCATTAGGCCACCCTCCCAACCCCTGTCATTATCACATGTAGAGAGAGAAGACTAGATTTAAACGTTTTTTCTGCACTGTGCTATGCTAGTCATGTGACAAATGGCCATTTGAAGCATGTGTGTGTTTAAGAAACACAGCTTTTGTGAGTCGGGCAGGCCAAGCAGCAGAGTCAACACAGTATATACTAATGGCCATATAATGGCATGTTAATGAGCATCATTACTAAAATGAGGCTGTTACTACATAGTAATGAGGCAAAACAAGATCGCAGGGAGATTCATACATGGATAAATGTTGTATAACGGGTGTGGCCACAGCATATTTGAATTCTACTGAGGCTCTTATTGGCACTGCTTTCCCAATGATGTGCGACATACCGCCCCAAGGCGACAGGTCTTCAGACCTTGTTCATCGTTGCATGGACTCCAGGACACTGACACTGTGGATGATTATTGAGTAGATAAAGACACCATGCAATAGTGGACATGTCTGCTTTGTCTGCAACCCTGTCTGAGTCATGGAATACCTATCCCAGTAGACACTAAGGTGTATATTGCTTTACATATATTAGCTGCAGGTGCCTTTCAGTGACTTATTGGGTACACACTGGGGATATCTCATGCATCTACCTCAAGAATACTTCATCAGTTTCTCAATGCTGTGCTTCAGCATGTTGTGAAGCATTTGTGGTTCCCAGGTACTACAAAAGAGAGTGTTGATACAATGTGGGATCTCTATCAAATAGCCTGTTTCCCTGCAAAAGGGTGGCCATAGTCTATACCAGACTAAAATAAAGGCCCTACATGGTGAACTGGGTAGGAGGCATGTGAACAGCAAAGGAAATCACTCTATCAGCTGCCAGATGGTCTGTAATGCACAAGGTATCATCTGGAATGAGCATATAACTCCCACATATGGCACACCTGTAGTCTGTATCAATGTTTTTCATGATGTGTCTTCCCGCAGGGGCATCTTGTTGGTGAGCTGAAATGTGCTCATGACATCTATGAAAAAATCCACAAAATCAAACAGACCAAGGGTACAACTATGCCCAATCACAAATAAGGAATATTATTGATTGAGCGTTCGGGCTGCGGAAGGTATACTTTTGCTTTCCACATTCATCCAACGGTGTCCTGCTGTATATCCATAGCACATGTGCAAAAATAGTGTCAGTGTGTACAATATTAAATAACATCACACTTAGAAAGTATCTACTGCAAGGTGGGCACTTACTGGAGCAGCAGTCCTCAGCAAACCGGGTAGTGAAGGCTGAGTTAGATGAAGATGTCTGTGCCAGATGGAGGTGGGTGCAGTATGCTGTGGCACTGACAGAGAGGCGAAAACTTGCACATAACTTCTGAACATAGTAGACAACAGCAAAGCAGATACACTACACTAGAAATGATGCATGCAAAACCAACAACAAAGTGTGCTTACCCATGTGTAGGCTGGCCACTCTATGCATTAGACATAGGTAACCCAAGTACAAAGATAAGACACAGTTATCATCATGTGCTCAGGTAGAAAAGGGACTCCAGGAATGGATGTCTTTCACAAAGAAATGTGTGAGTGCTGAGGACTATGACAGTAAAGTGTGCTGTTCTTGTCACTGTTGATGGGGATGGGGTGTACTGTAAAACTCTTTGTGAAGGGCCAGTGTCAGTGCAAGTGCGTGTGTGTGTGTGCACGTCTGTGTGAGTGTGTGTGCATGTGTGTGTGTGTGTGTGTGTGTGTGTGTGTGTGTGTGTGTGTGTGTGTGTGTTTGCGTGTCCATGCATGTGTGTGTGTTTGTGATGTACTGGGGGCAGTGATGGTGCAATTGTGGGTCTGCTGGGACACAGCCTCAGCAGTAGTCACAGTACTGTACTGTGACTCGATGCACTCAACAGTTCCACAGCATGTATGGTAAAGGTTTCAGCATCACGTGCATGCTCCTGAGTATGACGTGGCTCTATAAGAAGATGCACTGACTATGCTGTGACCTTGGCTAGATGCTGGTGGGCTGCATGACCATGAGCTATGTCTGCTACAAAACATGCCACTGTCACAACTGCCATGACCAGGGGATGCCCTCCCCTTGATGTAATAGCAGAATATTTGTTATGCACAACCATGATGGCTACTGTCAATTGATGTAGTGCTGGAGCAGATATGTGGATGGTCCTTCATCCCTGGCAGTTGAACCTGAGAAGACACGGCACATTCCATTATGTGACTGAGTATATCCACATACAGGACATGCACTCCCTTGGGTTATCAGGCACACCCTACAATACCCTCAGTAACTCTGTCATGGCTGTGGTGGTACTAGCCTGTGCCTCCACAATGACTCAGCGCATATATGCTGCAGCAACTGGCACACCCACCTCAGGGGAAGGGCAGTGATGATGTCTGCAGTGAGCACCATCACCCATGTTCATATGTGGACCTCTCTGTCTATGGGTGCTCAGGACAGAATCTAACATCTGTCTACTAGGGCCAACACACTTTCTTGACTAATAGTGCACCATTTGTCCTCCCTGTGAAGTGTAGGCATCCTGGGTATCAGTAGTTACATTTCCTGTGTCCAAAAAAACACTCTGTACCCCTGAGTGTGCCAGTTCATCCCCACCATCATTATCTGGGGCTATCCAACATCGGGTGGGGGCAGTTCCATAGTGCCAGTGCCAGATAAAGACTCACCTGTGGACATGTCAAAGCACAATAACCTGTGAAAGCAAGACCCAGCACCAGAAGTATAAATGCAACCAAGGTTTACAACTCTTAACATGATAACAATAAATAAATAACTACATTGCATATCTTGTACAGATAGCTGTGAAGGATGAATCCCTGACATACCTGTATACCATAAATCAGACAGCTTTAATTGTTCAGACAGTAACTGAAGGATACAGTGAAACTACACGTACACTTACACAGGAATAGGTCTACATACCTGGGGCATCTCCAGTAGATTGTTTTGGTGGCTTGTAAAGCTCTGCCTCAACATGCAGCACCATACTGTAAGAGGTGCCACGGCCAGTGAGAGAGACCAGGGACAACTCTGAATCCGTGAGACATGAGCCACTCAATGATTGCAACTTTTGCCCTACCTTCCTATGTCAGTAGTTGAGCATTTTTATAGGTAGCATGTCTGATGTCAGTAGCCCTGTGGTGTACCATCTCATAACTGCAGTTGTAGTTACAAACCATATTGACTTCTACCATGTTATCTCCCCAGGAATGATGCCTGTAGATCTGGTCAGCTACATGAAGGCCAGATAGCTGTCATCCATGGAGATGAAAGGCCTGCAGTAGCACCTCATTTGCTGCATCGGAGAAATTTGGCTTATGAGTGGATTTCTCAGTAGGGTGTGCAGGGTACTTCTGCTTCCCCTGCTTTAGGAACTGCTGAATAGGTGTGGAAACAGTGGAATTACCAGCCTTGGTCCTGAGTAGCCCTGTAAAACCATTGCACCACCAGTCTTCCCCTTGCCCATATAGCATGCTGCCTGCATTCCTAACAGTTGTATATTTGTATCCACACTCTATAATTAATGTCAGGCACATATGTTTACTGATCGAATGTCCCCCACAAAAAACAATATC
This sequence comes from Protopterus annectens, assembly GCF_019279795.1. NCBI lineage: Eukaryota > Metazoa > Chordata > Ceratodontiformes > Protopteridae > Protopterus > Protopterus annectens. The sequence goes on from NC_056749.1 coordinate 27,025,850, forward strand.
CATAACACTGCAACTGACTAAAGTGACATGATTGTTTTTCAGAGGATTAAAAATAATAACATAAGCATAATATATATAACAATAATAATCCCAACACTGTACCGGACCACAAAAACCACCGAGGCAATAAACTGATAATAAATGTCATACACCAACGTCGCCACAGTGGTTACCAGGCTCCCGACAAATTCAATTCTTCAGCAATAGTAGACACAAAACAAAAGGTTCTACAGCTGTAAAGATATTGTAGTTCTCTTCCCAATATTCAATTATAACGGCAAAAATATGGTTAAAAAATATATTTAATGTTAGCGCTTTCACCTTTCGGCTTCTTCAGACAATACAACATTCACTGTCCTCACAGAAGGTTTAAATATTCCCTCCCTCCAAGTTCATTGGTTCATGAAGGAATTCTCATTATCATTTCGTCATTTCCTTTAAATCCATCAATCTAAAACAGGAACTAGCATTTAACTTTCATAAAAACAACATCAGCATTTCATTTCTTGATATTAACTTATTTAAGCAGAACCCTATTACAAAAATGAATTCTCAAGGAATACTGCATTAAAAACATCATTCAAAAAATATATATACATACTACAGTTAACTAATAATATTAATGTAGAGCATTTTCCTTACTAATAACTATGCGCTAACACATCTAATAAAACATCTATTTCAAATGCATGAAGACAGACTCAAATATCTTGGTTACTAACATTCAGTAGTGTATGAGGCACTAAGGTGAATATAACTTTTCCTAAAATTAGATAGACATAAAAATCATCGACTAAAAAGGCACTAAACAATTCAAAAGCATATGCTATCAATATATTAAACTAATGTTATGAGGAAGTAACGCAAGTCCCATTCTGTTATTAGACAGATATTCAATTAATATCATTGGACAAAGGCCATACACAGACCCTAAAAAACTCGGTCTGTTCTGCCTATATCAATTCTTCAATTTATAACCGAAAAAATATAATAAATATAAATATAAGAATATAAATATACATATAATATAACCTTGTACTATCCAGATACTTCTATGAAGGGGGGCCAAAGATAGACCCTAAAAAACCGGGTCTATTATATCAATTTGGTTCTTTATTCTGCTGGTCCTAACAAGAGAGGTGGATCTCTAGTTATATAATAATCACATAGATCTTACATTTAAAATTGACACATTAGAACAAATCAGAATATATATTATGTATGAACTGAGGTTAGAAGGACTCATTCCTACAAGACTTTGTGTCCTAGAATTGCTTTACTGCCAGCTTCTTATTCTTCAATATGGGTTTGAGACTGACTTTATCATTCAGCCCGGGCCTAACGTCTGCCCTGAGTCTTATCACCCAATTCAGTTCACATTCTTCAGTGAAGTTGGAAATATCCCCACCTCTCATAGTTTTTTTGATACTCTGTATCCAGGAAATGGAGAGTCTACATTATAGACTCAAACAGCGTGGATATAATGATAGAGAATTACAAGGAGCATTTGATGAAGTTGGGGAATTAAGGGGAACGAGAGCTAAACCCTACTTCTCTGAGAATGAAGTTGATACTGATTTGGAGTATTTAAACTCTGATAGGAATAAATACTTGAGAATGCCTATATATTATACAGCAGACATAGGTAGGGTAAAAGAGATAATTACTAAACATTGGAATACACTGCTTCTGGATGATAAGATAGCCAATGTAGTAGGACCTACACCCCATTTCTCTTTTAAGAATAGAAGAAACTTGAAACGGATGCTATGTCATCGTAATTTGAAGGAGAAGGAAGTTAGCAGGGGTAACACTAGTATTAATACTATAGCCTGTGGCAAGTGTGCACAATGTAGATATATAAATACAAACACTACTTTCAAGCATCCTATTACAGGCAAGATTTATATGTTCAACACACATACTGACTGCCAGAGTGAAAACGTGGTCTACCTCGCATGCTGTAATGATTGCGAGGCATTCTACGTTGGTAAAACTAATAGAAAGCTACGTGAAAGAGTAAGAGACCATGTATATAATATACGCATGGGATCTCTTCATAACGCTCTAGCGAAACATGTCTGTAGTTTAGGACCTTCACATAGTTTTAGTTTTATGGCAATACAGAGTATCAAAAAAACTATGAGAGGTGGGGATATTTCCAACTTCACTGAAGAATGTGAACTGAATTGGGTGATACGACTCAGGGCAGACGTTAGGCCTGGGCTGAATGATAAAGTCAGTCTTAAACCCATATTGAAGAATAAGAAGTTGGCAGTAAAGCAATTCTAGGACACAAAGTCTTGTAGGAATGAGTCCCTTTAACTTCTGTCTCCCCCTCAGATCATACATAATATATATTCTGATTTGTTCTAGTGTGTCAATTTTAAATGTAAGATCTATGTGATTATTATATAACTAGAGATCTACTTTTCTTGTTAGGACCAGAAGAATAAAGAACTGAATTGATATAATAGACCCGGTTTCTTAGGGTCTATCTTTGGCCCTCCTTCATAGAAGTATCTGGATAGTACATGGTTATATTATATTTATACTCTTATATTTATATTTATTATTTTTTCGGTTATAAATTGAAGAATTGATATAGGCAGAACAGACCGAGTTTTTTAGGGTCTGTGCATGGCCTTTGTCCAATGATATTTATTAATTGAATATCTGTCTAATAACAGAATGGGACCTACGTTACTTCCTCATAACATTAGTTTAATATATTGATAGCATATGCTTTTGAATTGTTTAGTGCCTTTTTAGTCGATGATTTTTATATGTCTATCTAATTTTAGGAAAAGTTATATTCACCTTAGTGCCTCATACACTACTGAATGTTAGTAACCAAGATATTTGAGTCTGTCTTCGTGCATTTGAAATAGATGTTTTATTAGATGTGTTAGCGCATAGTTATTAGTAAGGAAAATGCTCTACATTAATATTATTAGTTAACTGAGTTAAGTATGTATATATATTTTTTGAATGATGTTTTTAATGCAGTATTCCTTGAGAATTCATTTTTGTAATAGGGTTCTGCTTAAATAAGTTAATATCAAGAAATGAAATGCTGATGTTGTTTTTATGAAAGTTAAATGCTAGTTCCTGTTTTAGATTGATGGATTTAAAGGAAATGACGAAAAGATAATGAAAATTCATTCATGAACCAATAAACTTGGAGGGAGGGAATATTTAAACCTTCTGTGAGGACAGTGAATGTTGTATTGTCTGAAGAAGCCGAAAGGTGAAAGCGCTAACATTAAATATATATTTTTTAACCATATTTTTGCCGTTATAATTGAATATTGGGAAGAGAACTGCAATATCTTTACAGCTGTAGAACCTATGGTTTTGTGTCTACTATTGCTGAAGAATTGAATTTGTCGGGAGCCTGGTAACCACTGTGGCGACGTTGGTGTATGACATATAATATATATAACAATGACATTTATTTACTGAATGTAGAAGTAGAAGCCCAGAAAGAATGTTTTGAAATGTACTCTGAATAAATGCTGATGGGTGTGTCTCCCATTATGCTTAATAATCCCTCATCCCAACAACTGTTTAACCCGTTGCAATCCCCCTCTCAATACATCTTCCTTACACACTCACAAGTACTGACAAACATATTTCTTATTATACTAACAAGTTCAATGCTAGTTGAAAGCAGACATACTTGAATAGATAGAGCTGTAAAAAGTAGCACTTAGTACCTTGCAGAAATGGAGTTTAGTTATGACAGAAGCTCCTACCTGCTACCATCTTGCTAAAGTCTCTTTGATACTGCAAAGATGACTGGGTCACTGCAGGCAGTACTGTGCATCCATGGTCCAGGCAAAGCCTTCAGCGGGGATCCGTTAATCCAAATGTAACCATATGTACATGGGGTCACTGCAGAGCCTACTTTCTTCATTGAATAAACTCAGATACAAGATAGCCATGCTTCACACCATAAAGTGCCATTGTGAGACATAATACAGGCCTTATATTTGCTTAGCTCACCATCATTTGTACAAATGAAGTATGTATCAAAGATTGACAGTGTGCAGCGTATGGTACACATTACAACTCCCGTAAATACAAGTTTTCTGCCATTTTCCCTGTGATTCTTCAAAGTGACTCATCATGGCTGGAGAAGGATAGGGTCGTGTGGAGTAGTAGGGGGTAGTGTACAAAAGGATGGGGTAATGCAGAGAAGGAGAGTGTAGTGTGAGGAAGGAGGGGGTAGTGTGAAGAAGAAGAGAGTAGTTTGGAGAAGGAGTAAGTAGTGAGGAGAAGGAGGTGTAATGTGGAAAAGGAGGGGGTAGTGTGGAGAAGGAGGGGTAGTTCAGAGAAGTAGGGGTAATGTACAGAAGAAGGGGTAGTGTGGAGAAGGTGGGGATAGTGTGAAAAAGGAGAGTGTGCAGTGTTCCTGTATTACCCCTGACTAATTTGTTTTATCCTCTAGCATTAACCACCTGCATCAACTTCCATTCACTTTCTAACCTTTTATTTATTTTTTATTTTTTCTGAATCCTGGGACTTCAGTCTTCACAAATCTTCTTAAGTCTTCACATATATTTCCTTATTATCAACATTGGTAACTGCCTTCCACACTATTCATTGTATTTATTCTATGTTGACTTTTTTTAAAACCTTACTTAAAATGTTTCTATCATATTATTTCTCTAGAATTTTTCATGACCTTATTTAAAAATGTGTATCTTTTATTTTTATTATTACTTTATTTCTCTTCTTTTCTATTTTGTCATTTTATATGTTGTTATTGTTTTTTATCTATACTATTTTGCACATGGAGCTTTTCTCCCTGGGCCTCTACTGAAAATGGACATGTATCCAGCTAGACTAGCCCGGTCAACAAATGTAAAATAAAAAAAATATATATAGTTTGGGTTAGGAGAGGGTAGTCTGGAGAAGGAAGGGGTAGTGTGGAGGAGGAGGAGGCAGTAGTGTGGAGAAGGAGGGGTAGTTTGGTGAAGAAGGGGCAGTGCACAGAAGGAGAGGCTAGTATGAAGAAGGAGGGGTAGAGTGAAGAAGGAGGGGGAGTTTGGAGAAGGAGTAGATAGTGTGGAGAAGGATGGGTAATGTGGTGAAAGAGGCTGTATTCCAGAGAAAGAGGGGTAGTGTAAATAGGGTAATGCAGAGAAGGAGAGTGTAGTGTGGAGAAGGTGGAGGTAGTGTGAAGAAGAAGAGAGTAGTTTGGAGAAAGAGATGGTAGTGTGGAGACATAGAGGATACTTTGTAAAAGGAGACAGTAATATGGAGAAGGAAGGGATAGTGTGGAGAAGGAGAGGGTAGTGCATGGAAGGAGGTGGCAGTGCCACAAATGACTGGGTAGTGTGGAGAAGGAGGGGTAGTGCATGGAAGGAGGTGGCAGTGCCACAAATGACTGGGTAGTGTGGTGCATGGAAGGAGGTGGCAGTGCCACAAATGACTGGGTAGTGTGGAGAAGGAGAGGTAGTGCATGGAAGGAGGTGGCAGTGCCACAAATGACTGGGTAGTGTGGTGCATGGAAGGAGGTGGCAGTGCCACAAATGACTGGGTAGTGTGGAGAAGGAGAGGGTAGTGCATGGAAGGAGGTGGCAGTGCCACAAATGACTGGGTAGTGTGGAGAAGGAGGGTTAGTGTACAGAAGGAGGAGTAGTAATGAGAAGGAGGGGATAGTGCAGAGAAGGAGAGGGTAGCTTGGAGAAAGACGGGGTTGTGCACAGAAGGAAGGGGTAGTTTGGAGAAGGAGGGGGTAGTGTGGAGGAGGAGGAGTACTGTGGAGAAGGAAGCGGAGAGTTTGAAGAAGGATGGGGGAAGTTGGGAGACGAAGGAGTATTCCAGAAGAGAGGGTAGTGTGGAGAAGGAGGGGGGTAGTTTTGAAAAAGGGGGTAGCACGGGAAAGGAGGAGTAATGTGGAGAAGGATGGGGTAGTGTGGAAGAAGAGGGTAGTGCAGTGAGGATGGTGGTAATGTGGAGAAGGCAGGGTAATTTTGAGAAAGAGGGGGGAGTTTGGAGAAGAAGGGGTAGTGCAGAGAAGGAGAGGGTAGTGTTGAGAAGGAGAGGGTAGTGTGGAGAATAAAAGGGTTGTGTGGAGAAGGAGGGGGCTGTGAGGAGATGGAGGGGGTAGTTTGGAGAAGGAGGAGATAGTTTGGAGAAGGATTGGGTAGTGCAGTGAAGGAGGGGCTAGTGTGGAGAAGGAGGGACCATACTTCTCAACCTCTTGGCGCAAGTAATCTGGCCCAAAAACTAGGGACAGATTTTAAGTATTGCTTCTATAAACATAGAAAGTTGCTAGAACAATACATTTTACATTATAATATATTTTCTGAAGGATATGAACTCAGAAATTCAAATGTCTGTCATTATTTATTATTATTTAGTGAGTTCAGTCCTTATTGATTTACCAAAAAAAAACACAAATTTTATGAGGACTGGACCAAAAATATGAAGCAAAAATCTGGACATTTTGTGAAAATCTGGACAATTGAGAGGTATGGAGGGGGTAGTTTGGAGAAGGAGGGGTAGTTCCGGAAGGAGAGACTAGTATGGAGAAGGATGGGTTAGTGTGGAGATATAGAAGGTAGTGTATGGAAGGAGGGGGTAGTGGAGAAAAGAAGTGAGTAGTGCTCAGAAGGAGGGGCAGTACAGAGAAGGAGAGGGTAGTGTGGAGAAGGAGGGGGTTGTGCAGAGAAGAAAGGGCTAGTGTGGAGAAGGATGGGGTAGTTTGGAGAAGGAGGGGGTAGTCTGGAGGTTATGGTATTATGGGGAAGGAGGGAGTAGTGAGGGAAGGTGGGGATAGTTTGGAGAACGAGAGTGTAATATGGAGAAGGACGGGTAGTATGGAGAATGAGGAGGTAGTGTGGAGGAGGAGGGGATAATGTTGAGAAGGATGGGGTGATGTGGAGAAGAGGTGGTAGTGTGGAGGAGGAGGTAGTGTGGAAAAGGAGGGAGTAGTGTGGAGAAGGAGAGGGTAGTGTAGTGAAAGATAAGGTAGTTTGGAGAAGGAGGTGATAATGCGGAGAAAGGGGGGTATTGCACAGAAGGAGAGGGTAGTGCAGAGAAGGAGAGGGTAGTGTGGAGAAGGAGAGGGTAGTGTGGAGAAGGAGAGGGTAGTGTGGAGAAGGAGGGGGTAGTTGGGAGAAGGAAAGGTAATGTGGAAGAAGATGGGGTAGTGTGGTGAAGGACAGGGTAGTGTGGAGATGGAGGGGTCGTTTGGAGAAGGAGGAGTTAATGTGGAGTAGGAGCAGGTTATGTGGAGAAAGAGGGGGTAGTGTGGAGAAGGAAGGGGTAGTGCCAAGGAGACAGTAGTGTGGAGAAGGAGAGGGTGGTTTGGAGAAGGAGGGAGCATACCTTTCAACCTCTCAGCGCAGGAAATCTAGCCTAAAAATAGGGACAGATTTTAAATATTGCTCCTATAAGCTTAGAAAGTTGCTAGAACAACATGTTTTGCATTATTATGTATTTTCTGAAGGATATGACATCTGCTACTCAGATGTCTGTCATTGTTTATTATGATTTAGTGAGTTCAATCCTCAGTGATCTGTCAAAAAAACCCACAAATTTTATGAGGAACAGACCAAAAATATGAGGCAAAAATCTGGACATTCTGTGAAAATCTGGACAGTTGAGAGATATGGGAAGGAGTAGTTTGGAGAAGAAGCAAGTAGTGTGGAGAAGGAGAGGGTAGTGTGGAGAAGGAGGGGCTAGTGTGGATAAGGAGTGGGTAGCGTGCTGAAAGATGGGGTAGTGTGGAGATGGAGAAGGTAGTGCATGGAAGGAGAGGTATGTGGAGAAAAGGAGGGAGTAATGCTCATAAGGAGGGGTAGTACGGAGAAAGAGAGGGTAGTGTGGAGAAGGACAGGGTAATGTGGAGAAGGAGGAGGTAGGGTGGAGAAGGATGGGGTAGTGTGCAGAAGGAGGGTGTAGTGGGGAGAAGAAAGGGGTAATGCAGAGAAGGAGGGGGCAATGCACAAAAGGAGTGGGTAGTGCAGAGAAGGATGGGTAGTGTGGAGAAGGAGAGGGTAATGCACAGAAGGAGGGGGTAGTGAAGAGAAGGAGAGGGTAGTATAAAGAAGGATAGGGCAGTTTGGAGAAGGAGGGGGTAGTGCAGATTAGAAGGGCATTGTGCACAGAAGGAGGGGGTAGTGCCAAGAAGGACTGGGTAGTGTGGAGAAAGGAGGGTAGTTTGGAGAAAAAGAGGGTAGTGCAGAAAAGAAGGGGGGTAGTATGCAGAAAAAAGGGGTAGTGCTGAGAATAAGAGGGTAGTGTGGAGAAGGTGGGGGTAGTGAACAGAAGGAGTGGGTAGTGTGGAGAAGGAGAGGTTAGTACTCCATTTAGAGTGCAGATGTGGTGTATACTGGAGTCAAAATATTTCTTTACCTCCTCCATAAGGATTACAGACAGAGGTGGGAGGGCAATCAAGGGTCTCAGTATAAGACAAAAGCCTGGAAGAGTTTAGCTTAGGTTGTCACTCATGGCAGTGGCTGCCCAGCAGTGCCATCCCCATTACAGTGACTTGAGCTACCACAATCCTGACCTCCTATGGTAATGGAAGGATGAAGTTAGACAGAAGGTACCACTTATGTACTGTAAGTAGAAGATATCTCAGCAACCTGCCAGTGCATGCCATTTGCAGATCTTACTCATTGTTGCTTTTCTCTCCATCACCCCTAAAGATATTACACTGAAAGGGCAGCTGAATAGTAAGAGATTAGAGCACTTAACAGAACACTGGGGTGAGTATATTTGCTTCAGAATTCAGAGCTTTTAATATGAAAGGTAGAGCAGAGTAGATTTGGTTCCATTAACCATTCTCACTTCAGTGGTAACTTCTTTATTTGAAAGGTAGCAGTATGAGTGTTGAATAGTATTAGCATGTGTGTCAGTGGTGTGTACACATGTGCATCCTATTATTGGCAGGGACTGCAGCTATGAAATCCCATACTATACTATTCCCCCCACATCCTTTCTGTTTTGCATACTCATGAGTTGACAGTTAATGTAGAGTACATACCCCTACTCCAGTCTACAGTTACTCAGATATTTAATCCAGCCTAACATAATAGCCTGCACTATATATTTATTTTCTGTAGTATGTAACCCTTACTTGTGCATTTATTGTGCCAGCAGTTTATTAGTAAAATAGTGGCATATTGGGATGCATGCAGGACTCATCTATATATATATATATATATATATATATATATATATATATATATATATATATATATATATATATATATATATATATATATATATATATATATATATATATATATATATATATATATATATTTATATGTGTGTGTGTGTGTGTGTGTGTGTGTGTGTGTGTGTGTGTGCATGCTATCGCCCTGACATGTTACAAATGATAAATTATATGTATATCCACTTGCATTGTATCTCCTTTGTTGTGCTCTATGTTAAAACAATGGGAAATACCATGCCAACATTTTACCTGAATAGAACTTTTCTTTACAAGATTCCACTAAAAGTTGGTCACAATGCAGATGGACAACCCAGTAATCAATATATAAATAATATTAGCAAAAATAGTTGAGCAAAAGAGAGACTGCATCTGTGTAATAGAGTGCTCCCTTATGCTTAATCTGTTAGAAGAAAATCTTCACTTTTCTAACACCACTTTCTCGTGGCATTATCTACTGGCCAGGTAGGCCTCTCTTTTTTCCCATTAAACTGTGGAGAGTGCAGTCTAGCCATTATATGTTTGCATTTAAACTCAACCACAAATCTTCTGAATTCCTGACTGTTGTACTTTGGGCCACATTGCCAGATGTACTATCAGATATTCCATAATATTAGTACTTGTTTTAATGTACTAATCACACCTGTGCTTGTATCTGTTGTTTGATTATTTCAAGGAACTTGGAATAATAATAAATAATGTTATACACACATAAGATAAATGATGTGCAGCACTGAAATGTCTGTAAGCTCTCAAATGGAACTGGGTATGCTAGCATGTCCTCCTTTGGATTGTCGTTGTACTATGCATGTATTGTATATGGCACAGCTTTGTACTGCCTGCTCTCTCTGAGCTACATTTCTGGGCACTACACTTTGTCTCATACCCTTTCTTAGCCCTTCACTATTCCCACGAGATTCATGTATCCTCATTTGTATTCTTAGTTGATTGAAAACTATTATTTTGCCAGGTTTGAACAGAAAGCCATGGACACAGTGTTATTTTTCATTAAAAGCAAATTTATGTTCTTACTGATGATTTTTCCTCAAGCCACCCTCTCATTGGAACTTCCTTCAGTGACAGTATAATGAAGGCAGGTGTTAGTACAACTCTGCAAGTATTTTAGTTTTCTTTCTATCATTTGGCAACTATTTTTAAAACAATGTTCTACTTCTTCTCACAACTCTTCATACTTTGCTAGTGAACACACTCCACTCAATATATCTGCAATATGTGATGTTCTTCGTGTTTCACTGTTGCAGTCATCACATTTGGGTTATCTGCTTGCAGTAGCCCTCAGTCGGCCTGATTATCAAAGTCTTGGGTCCTGCGTCGGTTGCTGTCTTATCTTCCATGATGTCAGGTAGTCAGGGGTATAAAGCATGCAGCCGACACCATTACATCAGTCTTTCTTGCCGTGGGGTGCCCAAAGCAGAAGAAGTTCGCAAGTGCTTGTCGGCAGACTCCTGAAATTTTCATTTTTGAGGTTCAGAACCGAAGTCTTCAACTAAAGCTAAGTACCCCGCGGGGGAAACTTTTTCTTGCTCTAAACTGATGTCAGTAAAAGTCAATAATTGTACTTCTTGTGGAAAGCAAATACCTCAAAGATTTTCATTCGTACTGTATTCCTTGCCTAGACCCTGACCAAAATGTACCTTGCTGTCAGATTTGTGCCTTATTTAAACAACAAACTATTCGTTATCGGTATATTTACACTTCTAAATATTTTGGTACTCGGTTCAATTATCCAGATATGTTTTCGGTAAGCCACCCAACTACCGACATTCTGAAAAAATGTAAAGATAAAGACAGAGACAGGCCGCCTAGGTCCAAAACTGCCGATGACACTTCTCCTAAGTTAGTCACCAGTTCGCTGGTATTCAGTGAGGCACTTTCGCAGCCCCTAATACCTGCTACTTCAGATTTGCAGGCTTCTACTGAGACCAATTCAGAGTCTGGTATGCCATGAGATGCTTCAACTGTGCAACCTGCGGATATCTCTACCTTGGATGGGTCCGGAGCCGCTGTGCAGGCACCGGCTTCTGAGGGTGTATTCAGGCCTACTGACTTGCATATCAAACCAATGCCATCTTCTTCTTCAAGGCCTAAAACTTGATCCATGCCAAGAAAACGTGATGCCCAGACTGCACGGACAGGCCTCTATGCCTAAAAAACAAATGATAAGAATGGCTGAAGCCCTTATTACTTTAATCAGGGGAAGCCACCCTTCCCCCTCTAAAAGACCTAGGACTGAGTTTGCTTATGACTCTTCTGATCAGGATTCTGAAATTTCTGTTTCCTCTGATGACCAGGATTTACCCTAATCTACCTATGAGGATTCTGATGCAGAGGACTCTATTCCCTCTGCTTCACCTCCAGAGGATTTCTCTTTTGGTGAAACCTTGCATACTCTTAGGGAACATTTTCACTGGGAAAGCCAGGATTACTCTGATTCTAAAAAGAGGCTTAGGGATTTCTTACTCCTGCCCCAACACAGGCCTTTAGCTATCCCCCCTGTACTGGACATTGTTGATGATGCCTTTTTGGAATCTAGCTTGGCCCCTGACTCTTTACCTCCTGCTCCCAGAAAACCTGATAGATATTACAGGGTTCCTGACTCTCACAAGTTCCTTTTTAAAAATCCTACTGTGGATCCTGAGACCATTTCACAAGGACCCAAGGGCATTAAGGCTACTACTGCCAAAAATCCTACCTCATCTGATAGAGATTCTAGGGCGATGGATAGATGGGGTAAGAAGGTATACACTTCTGCAACCTTGGCCATTAGGGCTTTAAATTGCCAGTTTCATATGTTAAAGTATCAGCAGCATATTATTGGATTGCTCAAACAGAAAATTATGTTGATTCCTGACTGTGCTGAAAATAAGGATTTACAGGATTTAATGCATTCTGCTGAACAAGTTGGAAAACATACTTTGCAGTGTGGTTTTGATTCAATAGAGGCACCTTGCAGGGCTGCTGTCACTGGGTCTGTACTTAGAAGGCATGCTTGGCTTAAGGAGCAATCTTTGCCAGATCATGTTAAAGCTAAATTGTTGGATACTCCCTTAAATCATGACTGTCTGTTTGACAACAAAGCAGAAGTAGTACTTAAAAAGATGGAGGAAAAAGCTAAATTTATGCAAAATGTAAGATTTCCTACAAGTACAGCCACCAAGATTTAGTAGACATTTGCCCTCTAAGAATTGGTCCTTTCCTGTCTCTTCCAGGCCTTCTCAGTCCAAACCCAGAACCAGCAGAACACCCAGGCTTCAGTCTTAAGGTATGCACAGGACTAAGCAGTGGGGGGCTCCCAGTTCCAAATCAGGGAGTAGTAAGACTCCCCCTATGGTAAACTGTCTCAATGACGTAACTTTAAAACTTGCAAGCCTTGCTCAACTGCCTGCTCCTTTAGGGGGAAATATTGCTCTGCATACAAAAAACTGGGAACTCATTACCCAGGACAAATGGGTTTTAAATATAGTTTCCCAAGGATACAGATTTCACTTTCATATGCTACCATCCCCAAACTGTTGGCCAGATCTACACTCAAATCAGTGGGAGGAGGCTCAAAAGCAAGCACTTTCTCTCTCTCTCTTAAGTATAAATGCTATTCAAACTGTACCACAAGAGGAAAAGAGATGAGGTTTCTACTCAAGACTTTTCCTGGTACCCAGAAAAGACAACTCATGGTGTCCTATCCTGGACCTCTCTATCCTAAACACCTTTTTGGTGATCCCAAAATTCAAGATGCTAACTCTTCACCAGTTGCTTCCTATGCAAGGCAAGGATGCCTGGTTGGCAACACTGGATTTAAAGGAAGCCTATCTGCACATCCCAGTCAGGGAATCTTACAGAAGATACCTACACTTCAAAGCAGGCTAAATGCACTATCAGTTTTCTGCACTGCCCTTTGGTTTATCTACTGTGCCCAGGGTATTCACAAAGTGCCTAGCTCCAGTCATTGCATTTTTCAGGCAAAGAAATATTCAAATATGCCCGTACCTGGACGATTGTCTAATTCAGGCAGAAAGCCAGGACATACTTTTGAATCGTCTGGCATTTGTACAAAAGGTGCTAACTTGTCTGGGGTACAGCATAAACGAAAAGAAATCACACCTGGTACCCTGTCAGCGAATTATATTCCTCGGAGCAAGCTTGAACACAACTTCACAGATGGCTTTCCTCACGCCAGAGAAACTAATTCATTTGACAACTTACTTCAAACTAATGGCCACAAAAACCCTGCTATTTGCAAGTCAAATACTGCAAGCCTTGGGGTTCATGGCCTCCTGCATTCTACTAATTCCATATGCAAGACTGCATATGAGGAAACTACAATGGTAACTAAAAAGTCTATGGTGTCAACATTCTCAGGATCTAGAAGCAATGATTCCTATCATACCTTGCCTACAGTTAGAGTTCCTTTGGTGGGCAGAGGCTTGCCACTAAAACAAGGGACTACCATTCACTCTACCCCCTGCCACCCAAAACTTGACAACAGACGCATCAGACTATGCATGGGGGGCTCACCTAGCAGGGAAGTGCCTTCAGGGCAAATGGAACCCAAGTCAAATGCACCTGCATATCAATCAGAAATAAATTTTAGCTGTACAGAATGGTCTGACAGCCTTCAAGGACCACATTCTTCCAGGACAATTAATGGTAAAGACAGACAACACCACTGTTATGTGGTGCATAAACAAGCAGGGGGGTACCCATTCATACCCCCTCTGCAGACTAGCCATGGCTCTGTGGAACACAGCCCTGAGCTACCAAGTGCATATACAGGCTCAATTCCTGCCAGGAAAGCTAAATACACTGGCAGATGAACTAAGCAGAAATCTCATGGACCCACACAAGTGGAAACTGGAACCAAAGACTCAACATGTTGATAAACAAATGGAGGAGCCCAGATATAGACCTGTTTGCCTCCCCCCAGAACTATCAATTGGACAAATTCTGCACATGGACTCCCCACAAATAAGCTTGGAAAGGGGGTGCCCTTTCCTTCACCTGAAAAAAATCTATCAGTTTATGCCTTTCCTCTTCTGCCTCTCCTCTCTAAAGTACTACTAAAGATCAAACAGGACAAACCAAGGATGATACTGATTGCACCAGACTGGCTACACCAACACTGGTACCCCCTCTTGTGCAGTATGTCACTGCTGGCACCATGGCACCTGCCTCAGACCCCTACCCTGCTAGGCCAGATTCTGCATCCTCAACTTTAAACCCTGAACCTGGCAGCCTGGCTAATTACCTGATCTCTCCATTACCATCCCTCAGTAAACAAGTGTTGGATGTCATTCTGGAGGCAAGGAGGCCTAGTACTAGAAAATCTTATGCTGAAAAATGGAAAAGATTCTATTCCTGGACCCAAACTCAAGGGATGGGCACTGCAGCGCCTAATTTACCTCAGATTCTTCAGTACTTAACTGAGATTTTTCACAAGGGTCTTTCCTTTTCCCCCATCAAAATTCATGCCTCAGCCATTTCAGCTCATTACAACACAAAACCCACCCTCTTCTCTCATCCACTGCTCAAGCAGTTCCTCAGAGGGGCCAAACATTTAAAACCACCCAGGAGAGCCCCAACTCCAGCCTGGGACCTTAACTTTATATTGGAAAAAGTCACTCTTCCTCCTTTTGAACCAGCTGCAATTGCAGAGTTAAAATTCCTTTCTTGGAAAATTTCCTTGCTTTTAGCAATCACTTCAGCAAGAAGGGTGTCTGAATTACAGGCCCTTATGCCAGTGGAGCCTTTCATCATCTTTCATGCGGACAGGGTGTCTCACAGGACTAATCCCTCCTTCATGTCCAAGGTAGTATCCAGTGTGGCTCTTAATCAGGCCATTCATTTGCCAACCTTTATTTTCTAATCCACACAACAAAGGGGGATGGATACTGCACTCCTTAGATGTGCACAGACAACTTAGATTTTACTTGGACAGGACTAAACCTCAAAGAAATCTGAACAGCTGCTGGTGGCATTTGCTGCAGGGGCAGAGGGGAAGGCCATTTCAAAGCAAACCATTTCTAAATGGATAGGCCATTGCATTAATTTCTGCTATAAACACCATAGAAAACCTATCCCACAGGGGATAATACCACACTCAAACAGGGCAGCATCTACCTCTACAGCCTTTCTCAGAGGTGTCCCTACCAGGGACATCCTAGAAGCTGCTACCTGGAGTTCTGGTATATACTTTCACCAAGCATTACCATTTTCCAATTTTCTCTAAATTCAGAGCTAGTTTTGCCACTGCAGTCTTGCAGAGCCTTATAGCTGGTCCTAATGCTATCTAAATTCCTCCTCCCATCCTTAGCTTTGGGAATCTGCCCAAATGTGATGACTGCAACAGTGAAACACGAAGAACAAAGTACAGTTGTGTACACTTACCATAAATTTAGATGTTCGAGTGTATTCACTGTTGCAGTCCTGGTTACCCTCCCTCCAACCCCCTAACTTCTATTGACTATACTTCTATTCTTGTTTACTATGCTTAAAGCTTTTTGGTGTATTTGCTTTTTTGTTGGAGGTGTAACCTTGTATATAATTGCTTCTCATTATGGTGGTACCTGACATCTGGGGCAAGAAAAAGTGATGTAATGGCATCGGCTGCATGCTTTATACCCCTGGCTACCTGACGTTATGGAAGATGAGACATCAACCGATGCAGGACCCAAGACTTTGATAATCTGGCCAGCTGAGGGCTACTGCAAGCAGAAAACCCAAATGTAATGACTGCAACAGTAAATATACTTGAACATCTACATTTATGGTAAGTGTACACAACTATACTTTTCCTTTCCAACTCTGTAGTTCATTTTAAGATAATTATTCTGTGGATAGAGTAGCATCCTATATGGTTTTAGAAATGTCTTGAAGAAATGCATTCTGAATATGCTTTGCAAGGGTTTATGGTATGTTCTTGCCTGAACTTCTTTACCATGCACATATTTATAAAATTGGTCACATCCACACTCTTTTGCTAAGAATACTTTTACTGCCTGAGCATGTGTCTTGTAAGCATCTGTAAATGTTCTTCAACCATATGTAACTGGTCTGTTCTCTTGTAGAATCAGAACTCATACTGTTCTGACTGGCATTTGCTTGCAATATTACGGGAGTAGCCACATCACAGTAGTTTAATACTGGTGTATCTGTAACTAGTTGCTTGAGTACTTCAGAACTCTTCCTTTTCATAGCTCCATTCCAAGCTGTATCCTGCTGTTACAGCTATTTTAGGGCCATAGTTGTCTCAGAAATATTAGGCCTAATATTTGCAGGGTGCTGCATCATTCCTAGAAACCTCTCTAATGCTTGATTGTCTCCTAACAGTTGCAGAGTTGCTCTGTCCATTTCTGTAGCAGGCTTCAGTTCATCTGATATGCCTAGTATGTCTGACCTTAGTACTAATAGATCATAATTTATGTTTACAACACTTCCAATTAGTTGTACAGCATCCCTTTGGAATGTTTATGGTGATGAAATACTTAAGTCTATCTAACTTGTACCTTCCAGATGGCGTAATCAGTATAAATAAGCTAGACCTTTGATCCTCTACCTTTAATTGCCAGAATCTCTGGTTTACAGAGAACTTGCCATTCAATGTTGCTGAGACTATTACATTCATAAATACTGCGGTGGTGGTGCTGCGGTAGCGTTGTCGCCTCACAGTTAGACGTTGCCTGTTCGATTCTCAGTTAGAGTGTCTACTGTGTAATGACATGCGTGAATGGGTGTTTCTTCGTTGAAGGTTGTGCATTAGGCCCGGCAAGCCAGTACGTAAAAATCTACTGCCAATCATTGGCGGACTGGAGTTCTGCTGTGGCGACCCCTAACCGGTAAAAGCCAAAGGACACAAACAAACAAACAAACTATTACATTCATAAATAATACATTAGTATACTCTTTGGGCATCTCTGTCTTAACCACTTTTCATATATACCTCTTGGTTTAACCAG
Organism: Protopterus annectens; assembly: GCF_019279795.1. Lineage (NCBI taxonomy): Eukaryota > Metazoa > Chordata > Ceratodontiformes > Protopteridae > Protopterus > Protopterus annectens. The sequence continues at coordinate 27,043,019 of NC_056749.1, forward strand.
ACATTTACAAATAGTTTTACTTTATTATTGCTATACTATAGAATCACTGGCTGCAAGCGCTCCTTGTACACCAAATTTAAACAAAAAAGTGGAAAAAGAACGCCTGTGTCCGCTATCCGAAACTCACCAAAATGAATTGCCGTCTTCCTCTGCAATATCAATCAAACGAACAGGCAACAACTGCCAAATAATAACAAAATGGTCCAGGGATAAAAACCAAAGACAACCTGGAACACCTACAAGGTGATCCGAAAGAATCCAATAGTGACAACAGTTTGGCGCAAAAATGCCTCTAACTGCTAAACGTACCTGCCGCAAACTGTTGAATAAAGTATCCAGTAGTATCCAACAGATAATGTCCACAGACCCAAGGTGAAAGCAAGTTCCGTTTATTAGAAATTAATGTAGGTTAAGCGCTTTCACTCACACAAAGTGAGCTTCATCAGAACAACTCAAACACTAATTCCAACTGTTTAAATAAACTGTTTGGTGCCAAATCTCTTAAAGTGGCAGCAGTCTGAGTAAAAATTGTCTAAAATCACATCAAACACTTTCTGTAGCGATCACTATTTTCACATCCTTGCAAATAAATTGTGTCCAAATAAGCAACACCTTCACTACTACAAGTAAAAGTGAATTTCAAAAATTCACTAATGTTGTTCAAATGTTCCATAAATTCATTGAAGTTATCTATTTGTCCATTCCATAACATATAAATGTCATCTAAAAAGCGTGTATAGTGCTTGATGTTATTTTCATAGTAAGTACTATTGAATATGGTGTTCTCCTCCCAGTCTAGCATTACCAAATTTGCAAATATGGGGGCACAAGCTGCCCCCATAGCAACACCTCTAGTTTGTCTAAATAACTCACCTTCAAAATAGATGAAGTTGTGATCAAGAACTATAGACATTAGCTCCAGTATCAGAAATTTAAGTGTCATTAATTCCTCTTGAGACAAGTTATTTCTCAACATCTTTTTAAAAATCTGATTTTGCGTCTAATAAATCCTCTGTGTAACCAGTCTATCAAATGTTTGGACATTTGGATTTATAGGTGGAATAAATGTACTCTTTTTCTTGTCTCAAGAGGAATTAATGACACTTAATGAGTTAAAGACCAACAACAATGTAAGGGTTATGAAACCCGATAAAGGAGGGGGTGGTGTTATATTTGACAGCTTGGAATATATTTCTAAAATACATGACATTCTTTATGCATCTGGGAATTATGCTATGGTTTCTCTTAATGAAATAAACATAGCCTACAGGCGTATAGATTTACACATAGAAGAATTTTTACTGGATAGACGAATAACGGAGGATACACATTCCTTTCGCAGGGTTGAACATCCAAAAATGGCCACAATTGTAGGCATTCTAAAAATTCATAAAGATATTGAGAATCCACCATTCAGGCCTATTATAGCAGGCAGTAAATCCAAAACCTTTCCTTTGGGGGTATTAGTAGATACCACCCTCAAACATCTATACAGAGAAGTAAAACACATGGTTAAGGATTCCTGGGAATTTTTGAAAAAATATCCAGTGGATATATGGACACACGGATTTTTATTTGTATCTATTGATGTGGTGGATTTATTCTCCTGTATACCAAAAGAGGAAGGAATGGAAGCATTTACCAATAGTATCAGAAAACGCAGTCACCTTACATGGGACAAAACATGTCTGATACTGGAAATAATGTCTATAGTTCTTGATCACAACTTCATCTATTTTGAAGGTGAGTTATTTAAACAAACTAGAGGTGCTGCTATGGGGGCAGCTTGTGCCCCCATATTTGCAAATCTGGTTATGCTAGACTGGGAGGAGAACTCCATATTCAATAGTACTTACTATGAAAATAACATCAAGTACTATTCATGCTTTTTAGATGACATTTATATGTTATGGGATGGACAAATAGATACCTTCAATGAATTTATGGAACATTTGAACAACAGTAGTGAATTTTTGAAATTCACTTTTACTTGTAGTAGGGAAAGTGTTGCTTATTTGGACACCTTAGTAACCAACACAGATGCGGGCTTTAAGTCAAGAATATATAGGAAAGAGACTTTTAGCAATTCGTATTTAGAATATACTAGCAATCACCCTAAAAAAATGAAGCATAACATTTACAAGGGACAATGTATAAGGGCTGAGAGGATGACCTCTGAATATACAGATATGGTGAATGAACTTGAATACATCACAGAGTTGTTTAAGGAAAGAGGGTATGACTATAATATGATGTGAGAGACAAATGAATATGTTATGAGAGAATGGGGAAAGAACTATACCCCATTGCTAGGGCTAAATAGAAACAGTGTTGAAGAGGTTGAAAACAAGAACTATGTGATGAGATTGGATGGTTACAGCAGGGCTTGTGTTCTTGAATATGGACCATACAATAATAGAATCAAAGACATACTAATAGAATATTGGAATGTTTTGATGGTAGACCAGGATTCTAGGGACATATTGGGTTTAGGACCAAATTTTGTCTACAAAATGGGGAAAAATCTAAAAAGTATACTGGAAAATGGTTCTAGGGATCTAAGGACTGCTTACAGTACCAAACACACTTCAAAATGTGGTTGTTGCAACCAATGTTATGCTATCAACGAAGATGAAGGTGTTGCCTTGAATAACATCAATAAGACAAGAATTACCTTCAAACAGGGAAACTGCAATTCAAAATTTATAGCTTGTTCTGGATACTACATAGGCAAAACCAAGAGGCATTTTAAAAAACGGATATATGCACATTTTTATAGTATCAGTACTAAGGACACTAATAATGCATTCTATAGACACATAGAGTCATTAGGTATAGAACATACTTTTAAGTTTTCCATTTTGGAAAACATAAAAATGGATCCTAGGGGTGGCGATTTCAGACGTTTATTGGCTTACAAAGAAGTTTGGTGGCAATTATTAACAGATGCATGTACATCTCCAGGTCTGAATGACCATATATCTATTAAACCACTTTTGTACGGTAAATAATTGTAGCACTAGGTTGATTATGTACATGATGTTTTAGCATATGTTAGATAGGATTTTATATTAAGCAACTGATTTTCAGTGATTATATTTTTATGTATTTATATATTTGTTTTATTCACATATGTTTTCACATATTAGCATTTTATTTGCATTTAATTCATTTAATTTATTTGCAAGGATGTGAAAATAGTGATCGCTACAGAAAGTGTTTGATGTGATTTTAGACAATTTTTACTCAGACTGCTGCCACTTTAAGAGATTTGGTGCCAAACAGTTTATTTAAACAGTTGGAATTAGTGTTTGAGTTGTTCTGATGAAGCTCACTTTGTGTGAGTGAAAGCGCTTAACCTACATTCATTTCTGATAAATGGAACTTGCTTTTACCTTGGGTCTGTGGACATTATCTGTTGGATACTACTGGATACTTTACTCAACAATTTGCGGCAGGTACGTTTAGCAGTTAGCGGCGTTTTTGTGCCAAACTGTTGTCACTATTGGATTCTTTCAGATCACCTTGTAGGTGTTCCAGGTTGTCTTTGGTTTTTATCCCTGGACCATTTTGTTATTATTTGGCAGTTTTTGCCTGTTCGTTTGATTGATATTGCAGAGGAAGTTGGCAATTCATTTTGATGAGTTTTGGATAGCGGACACAGGCGTTCCGCTTTTTTGTTTAAATTTATTATTACAATACTGACATACATCATTTCCTAACTTTCTCACCTATATTATATTCTTTCATTATTCCCCATTTCATGTCTAGTTGTATTAAATGCCTTTTTAAGGTCCCTATCATTATTTTCACTTCTTTATTATTCATAATATCATCCACAAATACAATTTCTCTATCATTAATTAATCTTGACAACTATTCCCCTTTATACTATATATACTATCTTCTATAATATTTTCAATTTAAGTTTCAAATATCTTTTGTATTATTTTTCAGAAAAATCTTATAATCATTTTTATTCAATACTATTGGTTTCAAGTTTTTTAATTGTCTTCTATACTCCTTCTTCCATATGAATTTAAGTATTCCACTACATCATTCTTTATACATAAGAACTTAATTTAACTATTCATTTAAATCTTTTAAAAATATTTTTGTCAGTCTCTTAACTTTTTATATATTTCATACTCTATTCCATCTGGTCTTGCAGCTGAATCTGTATTTATGTGTCATAATAATGTATTGAGCTCATATATAAGGATATCTCCTTTTTCAACTCCTTATTCTCTTTTTATGTTAACTGTTTTACTTTTCATTTTTTTACTCCCTTATTTTTTTCTTCAAACGTTTATTGTATATATTGTAGTATACTTTTCATAATCATTTCCTGAGTTTTTCTTATTTCTCCTTCTTACATGTTTTATTTATCTAATTACACTACCATCTCCCTTTACTAATTTGCTTAAGTAACTCACTATTTCTTTGCTTTTTCCTTGTAAAAATATATTTGCTTATATAACCATTCTTGTATTTTGTCTTGATTGTTTTTTTTCATATAATTATTTTTATTTGTCAAAGTACTTTCTATCATTATGTTCTAAATCTTCCAATGCATCATTATATGTTCTTTTACATTTTTCTTTCTCTACTTTTGTCATATCATATTGCCACTGCAGAAAACATGTTTTATATTTTTCCTTAAATATCATCCACCATTCAGACAATTTTTATAAAATATTCTCATAGTAATATGATCTTTCCATAAATGTATTACTACTCTCTTTCCTTCTTTATTCCATGATTTCTTGTTTATTTTTATTCCTTTGCCTGTTTTGGATATTCTTTGTTTTACTTTATTGCTAGCCAAATGGCAAGATGATCAGAAAATCTTGTGTCAACTACCTTCCCTTCTCCTATAACTAAACTTTCTGATACTATAAAATAATCTATTTTAGTTCTATACATACCCCTCTTATAAACCCATGAATTATTGTCCCAAAGTTTTGACTTACCTCATCTTATAACTTCTAGCATTTTCTTGTATCATTTTCTTTCTTTTTATGCTTACCTCCTAAATCACAGTTAAAGCCTTCTGTTATGATAATATTCATATTTATCACTACTTAGTATAAAATCTGATGAAATAAGCTTTTTCTTCTTTACAATTAGTATAAGCATGTAATGTTACAATTGCATAGACTTGTTCTTTCCATTTTAAATCTACAGTGGTTAATCTTCCCATTTTACTAACGTTACATCTATTATCTTTACTGTATGTCTAGAATATGGCTATTCCAGAACATCTCTCATTTCCCAAATTCCAGTCTAGAATATGGCTATTCCAGAACATCTCTCATTTCCCAAATCGAGATTACCGTTCATCCTCACAGATTCTCTGTTTGTAATCTTTCTTCATTTGTTAAAACCCTTCTAATATAATTACATCTACAACACATGTATTACAGCATTCCAAAATCCCTATTCTTCTTACTAAATTCCTAATACTATTCACATTTACAGAACGCACTCTAACATTCTCAGTTTCCCTTTTCCATAGATTTATGGTTTCATAAGTACATAGCTAATTATATAGTTGCCTTAATAGACCATTCTAAGCCTAGCTAATTTCCATCCCAAAAGTGTGAATCAAACACCGTACCTTGCATCTGTGAGTCAAAACACCTTAACCATTATACCACTCCCAACTATTAGCTGTATATATATTCTTTTTTCATCCATTTTGTATATCCTGTCTACTTATACTGTCTCATGCAGGCTACTATTTGTAGTCTCATTTTCTGTTTAAGTATTCTCTGAAATATTTGTTCTTTGGATTTCTCTGTGTGGAGATTTTCTCCCTGGGCCTCTGCTGAAAAAGGACATGACGTCCAGTCGGACTATCCCTGTACACAAATGTAAAATAGATAAAATAAAATAAATTTCCTTTATGTTTATATTTCTTTTGTACTTATCCCTTTAAATTTCCTTGTTTCTGTCTTTTACCCTTTTGCCAATAGAATTCTTTTTTTTTTCCTTTTACTTTATCCCAAATTATGATTTCTTCAGCACTTATTTCAGAGCCTTCGTCTATGTCCTCATTATTATTTTTATCTATTTTTTCTTGTATTTCTACATATAAAATGTCTTCTCTTTGTTCATTTTTCTTATCTTTCTTTTTCTTTTTCCTTATTCTGATTTTTATTTTTACAATCCATCCATAAATGTCTAATTAATTTCACTTTGTAGCATCATATCCCATCTCCCCACAAATACAACATTTTATCTTATGACAGTTACTTATCAAATGTCCTTTTCCACAAAAAGGTCTGTCCCCAGTATTTTATGACACCCCTATTCCTCTCCACATTTATTACAACACTCCTGTTCTTTTCCACTTTTATCTGTTTTAACAAAAAATATTACAGTCCCATCCATCAGTCCATAAACAGCTTTTATCACAAACTTTTGCAATGTTATAAAGTTTTCAGATATCTTCTCCATGTCTGTCTTTCCATCTCTGTTTGAAATTATATATGGATTTTCTTGTTTGTTTCTCTGTTAAATGCTTTTATCACAAAGATTCCATGGGTTGCATACCTTCTTTTTTAATATGCTCCAAGAAATGTTTCCATTGAAAAAAAAACTGTCTCAAAAGTAATGTCAGAAAATGTCTCTTTATTAATAAAAATAAATGCTCTTCCCTCATGAGCTTTTACATCCAAAAGGAGCTAGCTATTACATTATGATTTTAAGCTGTCCATTCCGTTGTCTTCTTTACTTTGAATCCTTATCAAGTACTTCTGTTTTTACTTCTGTTTTTCATTTTCTTCTTTCTCTTTCTTTTCTACGTTCCCCTTTCGCCTTCTTTTACTTTCTCTGCATATGTTTTCCTTTCCATCTCACCGCTCTTCTTCAGGATTGTCTCTGCATCCCCCTTTTGTATTTTCTCCATAATGTACCCCTCAGGTTAGTTAGGTAGGTGTTTACTAGGCTAATGACCACAAGGGCAAATCTCTGACAAGTTCTGATACCCTTGATAAGTGTAAGCCTGGGCCTGGGAGTTGAACCATTTACAGGTTGCCTGTGTCCATTAGAGACAGAGGTGCCAAACCAGGGATGAATTTCCGGTTTCCCATCCAGTGACAGGAAATGTCATCTTCATTTTCTGGCTCACTCTGCATCACCATTTCTTTAAGTAAATCATCCCATAACCCTCCTGACTGGAGGGCTGTGATTATACAACCATCATTTGCGGAGTCATCTCCATCAAACAGATTTCTTTAAATCAGCTCTTCAGAATCCGGCACACATTTCCCAGTCTTGATACTGGCTTTCTTCTCAATTTCTCTTGCCATTCCATTATCTTCTCTCTCCATCTTCCCCCCCCCCCCCCAGTTTTGTCTGGGCTGCCTCCCCACCTGGAAAGGAAACAAGAAGTGCTCATGCAAAATGGGTCCTCAGTGCTCTGGCTAATTTTCCCCTACTAATATAAATACCACCTTGAGTCTCCCATGAAAAGAAGCCACTAGCCTAGTGGGACTAACCTGGTCAACAAAGGATAAGTAAATAAATATGGTAAGGTGTTTAAGAAGTCACTAGCCAAGCCTACTATAATTTGAAATAAGAAATCTGAGCCAGTAGGCCACAACTCTACATTAGTTACATATATGTCAGTAGCCATTATTAATACTTCAGTGACTCATAAGGATGCACACCACAAGCCCTTAGGCCTACAATGAATGTAATCAGTCTAAGAAATGTTGTGGGAATTTGTGACTCTCCAGTATAGCACAATGACACTACTCCCATGAGACTGGAAAAGAACAAGGTGGCAACTGAGTTTCCAGAGCCAAGATCAAAGACCATCCAAGGGCTCTTAGAAACCTCCATCCTTGCAGCCTGACAAATACTAATATTACCTGGTGGGGGCCATGTGGGAGTAAAGGAACTTAGACATGCCCCCCAAAGAGAAATACAGAAGGATATGATTTGAACGTGCTGGATATGTGGCAGAGGCAGGAAAGACACTGGTTTGACTGACATCTTGCTGCCACCTAGAATGATGCCAAAATTCAAGGACAAGATAATTGGCTACAGTAATTGGCTTAGTAGCTAGTGTCATTTTGGGAGGGAGGGTCCTGTGTGTGTCTACTTGGGATGAGATGGCTGAAAGACCCTCCCATCTGCTTTATAAAGGATGGTCTGTACCCCTATTTTAGCAGGCTTTTAGATTCTGATTGAAGCATTTGCTGCCCCCACCCCGTAGTGTCATTTTTAGGCAGCGTCAACCTACTTGGCATTCCCACTTAGAAAACTCCAACTCAGAAACTATGAAAGTGGTTCTGTTCAAAGCCAGGAGTCTTAAAAAAAGTTGTTTCAGCTTGAAGTGCTCCTGCAAGGGGGACACATACATATATATGTGTACCAACAAAGGTTTGAGTTCAGTGCACTGGGTTCCGTGCAATGAAAGCACTCACTCTATTACTGGATATAGTACTTGTCATGTCTTCAAACCTCTGGTCATGGGCTGGGGAGCATAGTACCTGTCATGTCTTCAGACCTCTGGTCATGGGTTGGGGAGCAATGGTCTTTGTTATGGGCTCCTTCAAAATAAAGGCAGATTCTTCATGACTGTGATTTTGACATTTTGGAAATCTAAGTCATCATAAACAAAATTAATTACTATTTCACAGCCAGTTGTAGCTCAGCCAACATGTCCCAACAGATCACTATAGCCACCCTAACACCATAACAGTGATCCCCAAAACCCTAATGCATTTATCTTAATCGACTTCAATTACCCTCCAATAAACTGACTGACTTACATTATAGTGTGATGCATGCCCAGGACTTCCTTGACTATGTAGAACAGATGGTAAGCATTCCTACTAGCGGAATGCAATATCCAGGATCTTGTCCTTGCTAATATTGTATCTGTCTTCTGCAAAACCACGGGTGTCATTGTCCATCATCAAATCAGACTACAAACTGGTGATGTTCACATATAGGAGTTGGACGTACCACACTGAATCTCCTGCAGCTACTTAGTGGCCTAAATAATTTTTACAACATCCTACCCAAACTGACCTTATAAACAGAGCCAAAGACTTTAGCTCTGAATGCTACTCTTACCTAAATAGTTGTAGGGATAAATTAGTATCTCTACCAAATACTCAAAAATTAAAAACAAACCCTTAGAGTGTGACATTCATATAAATAAACTTCAATAGCATAAAAAGTTTTGAGTTCTTATAGATGCTCACATACTCCTGATATTAAGAGGACAGTCAAAGCATGCAATCAAAGAACCTAAGGCAGTAGGCAGAAAGCAGAACTGATTATGAACTCAGAATGGCCACTAATGCCAAGATAATTATAAAACCTTTTTAACTAGGTTAGAAAGTTAAAAAAACAAGACACATCATAATTCAGAATTGATTCACACTGATACCCATTTTGTTCCCAAAGAAGTAGCTAATATCTGAGCCAACAAATTTAGTGCAAACTTCACCAGCCATTACAAGTGCTCTCCCAAGTCTTTAGTCTCTAACCCTCCCCCAAATACCTCTATGGAAGAAGTCCCAGTAGCCCTTTCTAAAAGAACATAACATGCTAGGAAACACAATAATCATTGCCAAGTATGGCCTATCGCAACTTCTACCAAACTTCTTTAACATGACTCTTGTAATATGGTACATTCCAGAAGTCTGGACAACAGCCACTGTGATAGGGAGGTCCAACATCTGCCGCTAGTAATTACAGACCCATTAGTGTTACCAGTCTTGTTTGCAAAGTCATGAAATGCATAATTAGTGAGCTCATAAATCTAGACTATGTTCATCTCTTAGACCTGGGTGCAAATTACTTTGGCTTTACCAGTGGTAGGTCATACCTTCTTAAGCTTTTAACCTTGTAAATGTCTTTGAAAGAGTAACACAAGCTGTTGATGGTGGTTCTGTAGTGCACATGTTATACTTGGACCTGCCCAAGGCATTCAGTATTGTTCCCAGTTGAGGCATCATTCATAAACTGGTGAATCTAATCATCATGCCATATACAGCACAGTGGATTGAAAAATGTCTGTTTGACAGATCACATTGTTAAAGCTGCAGGTGCCTCCTTGGTAAGAAACAGTCTCTATTGGAGTTCCTCAAGGCTCACTGCTTGGTTCTTCTCTGGTTACAATTTATTTCTCTGATCTATAAGTCAATTTTGGCAAATTTGCTGATCATTGCAAACTTGATTTAATTACTTAAGCACTCTCCATTGTGAAGGTACTCCAGGATGGGCTGGATTATACAAATAACTGGTGTAAGAACAAAGGGCACAAATTAATGTAAAAAATGTAGCAGTGTCCACCTTGGTCAAGTTAATGATTCCTCATCATACGACATCGATGACACACCCTTTAAGAATTACATTGTCATTACACACCCAAGCACCTCTGGCAGTTAGCACAGAGGACTGTGGTAGTGAGCTGTTAATAAGCTACTTCCTGAGGTACAGGGTTTGAGTCCCTCAGCCTTCATTTGCCTGCTGTGTGACCTAGAACAAGTCATTTAACCAGACAATTGGCTCCTTAATGGACTGCTAAACTTCATACCTACTAACTACTTACGAAATGAGGTCTGGGGCCATGGGGTATTTGGCCAAGTGGTTCAGGAGTGCATCAAAAAGAAGCACATTTTGTATATGGTTATAATGATTATAACCATGGCAGAAGGAGACATGGCTGTCCAAATGAAGGTGATGTTATAAATCTGTGATTTTAGGGGAGCTGATTATGTTGACTGAGGGGGTCAGAGACAAGTTAGGAGACTAGAAGTAAAGCAAATGAGGAAACAAGCTATGAAAATGGATCAGAAATGGATTTCTACCATACCTCTCAACTGTCCTTGATTTTGACTCAAATTTTAACTTTGTCCCTCTTATTCCCTCCTAAAACTAGTGACTTTTGGAGGAAAGGTGGTGAATTACACTTAATGAATAATGACAATAATTAAAAGTTATAAACTTCTTTTACTTCAGAAAATGTGTATTAATTCATATGCTCTGATTCTGTTAATGTTTCAAGTTAATAGCACTAATATTTTAAAAGTGTCCCTGATTGTCCCTGACTCTGTTGAAATGTGTTCCCAATTGGTTGAGAGGTCTGATTTCTACTCACACCATGGGAAGGGGATGAGCAAAAAGTAAATGCAGGAGAGGGTAGTCATCACTCACACACTCACACACACTCACACACAGACACACACACAGACACACACAGACACACACAGACACACTCACACACAGACACACACACACACACACACACACAGACACACACACAGACACAGACAGACACACACAGACACGCACAGACACACACAGACACAGACACACCAGACACACACAGACACACACATACACACACAGACACACTCACACACAGACACACACACAGACAGACACAGACAGACACACACAGACACACACACACACACACACACACACAGACACACACTCACACACAGACACACACAGACACACTCACACACAGACACACACACAGACAGACACACACACACAGACACAGACAGGCACACACAGACAGACACACACAGACACACAGACACACACACACAGACACAGACACACACAGACACACACACACACACACACAGACACACACACACACACACACACACACACACACACACACACAGACAGACACACAGACACAGACACACACAGACAGACACACACACACACACACACAGACACACACACAGACACACACACACACAGACACACACACACACAGACACACACAGACACACTCACACACAGACACACACACAGACAGACACACAGACAGACACACACAGACACAGACACACACAGACAGACACACACAGACACAGACAGACACACACAGACACACACAGACAGACACATACAGACACAGACACACACAGACACACACAGACACACAGACACATACACATACACACACACACACACACACACACACACACACACACACACACACACACACACACACACACACACACACACACACACACGTTCATGCACGCACACAGGAAAATGCCATGGCAGCATAAATGAATAGTCAATAAAATAAAATGCAAAAAAATATCATTAAAGATTTGATTCATTTTGGATTTGTCTTAGAATGAATGTAACTTTCTTACTGTTATTAAGACAACACTTAGTCAATGATAGTGTGAGAGGCATTTTGATTATATGATAAAGAAAGTATTTTCTGATTGTTTTTGCATTTTATTAAACTTGATTTTTCTCAGTAATTTCTTATTATTTGTCATCCTACAGCCTGGGTCCTAAGGGAAAAGGATTTTTGGACAATCTATTTACCTGGTTAATACATGAATGAATAAATAAGTAGTCCTTATGAAGCTGTATTACAGGTCACTATCAACTTGGTCACCAGATCTGCTTAGCCTTGAAGGACTCCTGCTGCTGGTCCTCTTCAGTAAAAACAGAAACACGTTTTACCTGCTGCCCTATGTCCACTGCACTCAGAGCTTATTTAATTTTATTTGTATTCACTCAGTGAGGTACAACACTGATCCAGCTGGACCATTTGCAGGATCAGCCCAAGACTACAAAAGTAAGACTAGAAAGCAGACATACAGTCTTAAAATACAGAATGTCTGAGCTTCATTCTAAGCAAAGTAACAGATGTCCAGTGGTCCATCAAACAATTCCAGCACCACTATGATGACCTGAAACAATACTGTCCTGAAAGTTAGCAGGATTGGGAAGCTGAAGTGTGAAGACAGCATCTAGAGATGTACTGCAAGTGTGGCATTGTTTTTATCTTCAAGAAAAGTGTATATCTCTCAGGTAATTGTATAGCCCTCAGGTACTATTAACATGTGCACATTTAGATTTCAGATCTAAAGCAGACATATCTCAAGAGTGTGAATTGTCACAGGAGGTGAGAATGGTTGGCTGTAACATGAGGTATTTCTCATTGCTATCTGTCTTAGAGCTCTGTCTTAATTATGTGACATATTTATGGCACTTTGTAAATTGTGTCTGCAGTCTGCTCGTCCACCTGATGGGGAAGAGGAGATCAGAAGCCCCAGCCACCTTAACCACCATCTCCCTCTGTTGTGCCTTATGGCTGGAGGGTATATGATGGGATGTAGGCGGCTCATCAGAAGTGGTGAAAACTTCTCTGAGGTGGGTTCCATGTCCGTCAACTTTTTGACCAATCACAACTATACCAGATAGTTAACACTACAGCAGATAAAATAATCAAGCATCGAGTTGGCCAACATGTTGGCTAGACAGAGACTGTCCTACAGTTAGTGACAGATTCACTTGAAGTGACAGGACCTGAGCACAAGTCATCATAATGTCTGGCACCATCTGGCAGTGCTTACATATGATCATCAGCTGGAAATGGTTCTGTGCTGGTAGCTCTTTGAGCAGCCTTGATACCAACCTGTGACTCCCTTCCAAGTGTGTCCTGCATGGTCTAACTGTCATCATTAGTATTTGTCCACCATCTGTATAAGTATGTGCCCAACCTTTACTACTCCGGCTATGTATGCACAAAACCTACTCCTCTTTGTCTGTACAGTTTTGTTTGTTAGCACCCTGCACATGATTCCAAACCCTCTGTCCATACCTAGTCTTCCCTTGTCTACTGTATTCCTCATCCTTTCTCTTTTCATATAAATAAAAGCTCTATTCCCCCCAAAATGTAAACTCCTTTCCCCAAGCTTCACGTACATCTGCATCCTCATGTTTCCCCCTTTGAGTTTCCATCTGTTTGCTCTTCTCCTTTTCTCCCAACAATAACAGTGATGTTCGAGGTCATGTGACCCCAAGCTTCACCTGCCTCTTTATCCTCATGTTTCCTTCTGTTTGCTCTTCTCCTTTTCTCCCAACAATAACAGGGATGTTCGAGGTCATGTGACCCCAAGCTTCACCTGCCTCTGTATCCTCATGTTCCCCCCTTTGAGTTTCCTTTTGCTTGCTCTTCTCCTTTTTTCCCAACAATAACAGGGATGTTCGAGGTCATGTGACCCCCAAGCTTTACCTGCCTCTGTATCCTCATGTTTCCTTCTGCTTGCTCTTCTCCTTTTCTCTGAACAATAACAGTGATGTTCGAGGTCATGTGACCCCAAGCTATCTGCTCTTAAAGGCCACTTTAAGCCTTGCCAATTTCCCTTTTTGTGTTTGAATTAAGCTATCCCATTTGGTTAGAGACTGGCCTTACCCATCACGTGGTCGATAATTATATATTACCCCTAGCGAGAATAACTGAAATCATACCATAGATAATATGAGGGGATGCATGCATGGAATGAAGCCTACATGCTACACAATGTGTCTTCACAGGCATTTCTTGCCCAGCTGCCCAACAAACCTGCATAAACCCCAGCCTATGTATTCCCAATCTACGCTCTTTAGCTTTGCTTACTCATTATTATAGAAATTTTATTTAAAAAAGAAGAAAGAAAAAAAACAGATATGAGACAGAGAGAGAGAGTGAGAGAAAAAACACAACTGGTTTATTTTTAAAGATGTGCACAAACAGTAAAGGAAAATAATCCTTAGAAAAGTGACCTTCAATGTGACCTGTTCCAGGTGACTAGCTAGAGAAACTTGTTTTGCTCTCTCAAACAGAACCGTGAAGGGTTGTTTGTTGGAATCTGCACAAGGTGCTTGGGCACAGAGCCAGGTAAAAGTTCCATACTTCTCTACGAACTTCTCTATAAGCCCCTTTATTGTATAAATGCATAATACAGATTTGCTTTTTGGAAACAGATGCAGATTGTGTTTGTGTGTCTGCATGTGTATGTGTGTCTATATATGTATTTTTCAAAGCTACTATTGGCCAGATGCATGGCATCTGAATGCTGCCTGCATAGTAATGGGGAAGGGGAGGAGGTACAGAATCAGGTAACTGGTTAAGAGCTGGTCTGGCATAAAACCAGCACCACAGAGCGGTTCTTCTCTGTAGGAGGCAGTACAAACTTTCACACAGCTGCATATCTTATAAAGGAATTTGCTCTCACCTCAGCACAACGCAGAGCCATTCTTCTGATGTGAGGAGGTAAGACATTTCGTTTTTGTACTTGTGAGACTTTTCTTGTGTGAGATGACACCAGTCTGAATTAGAACTGGAAACTTTGACTATGTAATTTATCAATAGCAGAGTATTATAAAATCAAAGTGACAAGTACAAAATAACCGAGAACAAAATGTTAAGAAAAAAATTAATGCATCCTGTCAGCTTAAGATACCTGGAGATCTGAATGGAATAGAAAATAAGAAACTTTAGTTAGTCTGGAAGCTAAGATAGTAACTTTTTCATCTGTATAAGTTTTAAACAGAAGAACAGTTTCATTTGAGCAAGGTCCACATAACTGTGCTGTCCCACAGATTGCCTATTCTTACATGTTTTTGTGCTGTACCCCTCAAGGTCACACAGTTTGTTTCAAATGCAAAGAAACAGGAGTGTTATAACTGCATGAAAACTTGAGACAAGTGTTTTTATAATTATATGGAAATAGGGATGTTTGTTATAAATACATGGAAATAGGGGAGTGTTTTTAAATGCATAGAATCAGCAGCATTTTGCTATAACATCATGGAAGAAGAAGCATTTGTTAAAGCTGCACAGATTGTTACAATGTAAAAAGATTGACTGTTACTCTATTGTATAGAATTTCATGTAGCAAGTGTCTCTGTTGCCTCCAATATTACCTTTCTTAACAAAGAAAGCTGTAACTAAATGACAATATGTCAGATTCTAACCTGTTTTAAACTCAAGGACTTGTATAAGTGACAATCTGGTACTGTAGCCTTTGGAAGCAAGTTTAAACTGTAACACAGCAAAAATGTCTAGCTACTCCCAGTGACTGCAGAGATCTGCACATGACTAATGAGCTCTTACCAAGATGATAGGTTCTCCATGAACCATCAGCTACTCCCAGTGACTGCAGAGGTATGCACATGACTAAGGAGCTCTTACCAAGATGATAGGTTCTCCATGAACCATCAGCTACTCCCAGTGACTGCAGAGGTATGCGCATGACTAATGAGCTCTTACCAAGATGATAGGTTCTCCATGAACCATCAGCTACACCCAGTGACTGCAGAGGTATGCAAATGACTAAGGAGCTTTTACCAAGATGATAGGTTCTCCATGAACCTTTAGCTACTTCCAGTGACTGGAGAGGTATGTACAGGAACTAGTGAGCTCCTACTGAGATGGTAGGTTCTCCTAGTGAACCAATAGGAACTTCCAGTATGATTGCATGTAGTTCTAGGAGCCAGAGGTACTTGCACTCATGGATAGTGTGACACCTCACCATTGGCCCAGTAATCAAGGAGCCTCACTCCTTACCACTGGCAACAGTGGGGGATGTACACACTAAGAGGATGACAAGTACACACACAGTAAAGTGCAATTCCCCTTAAGATCACACAGAGACCACAGTCAGTCTGGGGCTGGTTGCTACCTCTTTCTCCAGATCCCCAGTAAGACTCCCCACTTGCACAGCTATAGGGTTGAGATCTCAGCTGAGTGGCCAAGCCAAGACCTCCAGCACCCTTTCTGTCCAACCAGTGCTTCTTATCTCTGCCCATGTAGCTGACACACACACACTTTGAGATCTGATTTATACACAAGCACACACACACACACACACACACACACACACACATACACACACACACACACACACACACACACACACACTTGGGAAAGACTGGCACAGGTTTACTAGCTATGCCCCATTTTGCCCAGACGATAAGGAATGTATTACTGCCACCAGCCAACTCTTTATCAGCTATTTTAAGGCCCTTAACAAAGGGTGTTCAATCCTACTGTGTAATGTTGCTATTAATCCAAATGGTAGTTTGACTAACAGCAAGGCTATTAAGTTTGCCTAAACAGTGTCATCAAATAAATATGCAAGTGCTCACAGAACTTAAATATGTCTCAAAAATAAAATATATTTAATAATAGATAATAAAAGAACAAGACAATACTCAGTAAATAATCACAGTGACAGCAGAATTCAAAATCGCAGGAAATACTTAAAACAACATTGCTGGACAGTCTCAAATAAAGAAAGAACACATCTATGCTGTACTCCACTATATTCCTAACTGTATCTAAGAGGAATTACTGTACCCTAGTTAACTTACTTACAGAGTAAGGCAAGGCAGATGTGGTGAATGGGTTTTCCAGCTGATGTTGTCAGGTCAAAGACAAATACAGAATACTCTGCCTCTTTCAGACACTCCTCACATTAATATCTCAAATATTACTTCTGGGATGCTTGCAGGATGACATCACTTCTTGTCAGCTAACTTAAGTTCCCAAGCTAAACCCCCATTGCTAGAAATGCCAGCCTTTAGCATCTACTCTGAAAAATACATAGCCCTTAGATCTTTGCAGCTGCTGGAAGACATAAAACAATAAAACACTTACAAGACAATGCAGAAGGCATCCTAGGTTTAGACATCCTGTCTCCTTGCTGCATTGAAATCATCTTTTATGGCACAGTTATAAAATAATTTTATTTCAAATATTTTTCTGAAGTTTTGCAAGTTAACCTTCTATGTTCCAGTTCCCACTGTTAAAATACATACATCCAAACAGTTACAATAATGTATGTACAATTCTGTTCTAATCCAGCAGGGTACACTGTGGTCACACCTCTAGGCACATTACTTGTACAAACCCTTTTCACACACACTTCTGTACCAGCAGTTTGATATACACATAACATACAGTTCTAATATAGTGGTAACACAAGCAATTGCATCATGCTGATATTCACAAATGACATATAAGTATTTACAGAATTCAAGATAGCTGTGATGGCAGTTTCTCCTTATGTCACACTTCTATATAAATCATATTAATATTCATAAATGACATATAGTTATTTACAAAATTCCAGATAGCTGTCTGGCAGTGTCTCCTTTTGTTACACTTCTATATAAATCATATTAATATTCACAAATGACATATAAATATTTACAAAATTCCAGCTAGCTGGGCTGGCGGTATTTCCTTTTGTTACAGGTAAATAGTCTCATGAACTGGGAGACATGACTATTGACCTGGTAGATAGTTCCATGACCTGGGAACATGCTTAGTGAACCTGTAGGGAGTCCCATGACCTGGGAGACATGCCTAGTGAACTGGTAGGTAGTCTCATGACCTGGGAGACATGCCTAGTGAACTAGTACCTAGCCTCATGACCTGGGAGACATGCCTAGTGAACTGGTAGGTAGTCCCATGACCTGAGAGACATGCCTAGTGAACTGATAGGTAGTCCCATGACCTGGGAGACATGCCTAGTGAACTGATAGGTAGTCCCATGGCCTGGGAGACATACCTAGTGATCTGGTAGGTAGTCCCATGACCTGGGAGACATGCCTAGTGAACTGATAGGTAGTCCCATGGCCTGGGAGACATACCTAGTGATCTGGTAGGTAGTTCCATGACCTGGGAGACATACCTAGTGAACTGCTATGTAGTCCCATGACCTGGGAGACATACCTAGTGATCTGGTAGGTAGTTCCATGACCTGGGAGACATACCTAGTGAACTGCTATGTAGTCCCATGACCTAGGAGACATACCTAGTGAACTGGTAGGTAGTCCCATGACCTGAGAGACATGGCTAGTGAACTGATAGGTAGTCCCATGACCTGGGAGACATGCCTAGTGAACTGATAGGTAGTCCCATGGCCTGGGAGACATACCTAGTGATCTGGTAGGTAGTTCCATGACCTGGGAGACATACCTCGTGAACTGCTATGTAGTCCCATGACCTGGGAGACATACCTAGTGAACTGGTAGGTAGTTCCATGACCTAGGAGACATACCTAGTGAACTGCTATGTAGTCCCATGACCTGGGAGACATACCTAGTGAACTGGTAGGTAGTCTCATGACCTGGGAGACATGCCTAGTGAACTGGTAGTTAGCCTCATGACCTGGGAGACATGCCTAGTGATCTGGTAGGTAGTCCCATGACCTGGGAGACATACCTAGTGAACTGATAGGTAGTCTCATGACCAGGGAGACATGCCTAGTGAACTGGTAGTTAGCCTCATGACCTGGGAGACATGCCTAGTGAACTGGTAGGTAGTCCCATGACCTGGGAGACATGCCTAGTGATCTGGTAGGTAGTCCCATGACCTGGGAGACATACCTAGTGATCTGGTAGGTAGTCCCATGACCTGGGAGACATACCTAGTGAACTGATAGGTAGTCCCATGACCTGGGAGACATGCCTAGTGAACTGATAGGTAGTCCCATGGCCTGGGAGACATACCTAGTGAACTGCTATGTAGTCCTATGACCTAGGAGACATACCTAGTGAACTGGTAGGTAGTCCCATGACCCTGAAACTTCTTCCAGTGGTCCAGTAGACACAGTTATGAACCAGTAAGTACTCGCATAATGCCAATAATGTTGTGATCTGGAGTATTTTCATTTAGAGAAACAGTAACACCCACTTCCATCACTCCCATCTGCATTAACAGTAACACCCACTTCCATCACTCCCATCTGCATTAACAGTAACACCCACTTCCATCACTCCCATCTGCATTAACAGTAACACCCACTTCCATCACTCCCATCTGCATTAACAGTAACACCCACTTCCATCACTCCCATCTGCATTAACAGTAACACCCACTTCCATCACTCCCATCTGCATTAACAGTAACACCCACTTCCATCACTCCCATCTGCATTATAGTACAATTAAAAAAAAAACTTCTATTTACTCATTTAGAAAAATCCTGCCTTTGCTCTAGCTACTCATCTGACTAACGCTATATTCTCCACTTTTTATACACACCCTCTGGCTTTCTTTAGATCTACACTTTACAGTACTATCCTGTCATGCTTTCTTCCTTCCCTGTAAATACTCACTCTTTTACCTCAAATCATTTCAAGCCATCCTCAGAAATATCACACTGTGCTTGCTAATATATATGCCAGCCTAGTTTGTGTAATACCATATACTCTTTGATGTACAAAGTTTGTTAAAATTGATAAGGTGTCTCTTTTGGTTATTTATATTTGCAATGTGA